>NC_084564.2:7622500-7727500 GCF_033978685.3 Nerophis lumbriciformis
TATTATTATTAGTAGTAGTAAGATATAGTAGATGAGTGGTGCCCAAAGTGCGTCCTGGGGGCCATTTGCAGTTTGGCCATTTCTTAACAGTCAAAATGTAAGAAAAAAGAGCAATCAAATCAGTATTTAATGAGAAAAAGATTAAATATTCATACTAATGATTAATAATAGTATATGTAAGTCCCTTTATAACACTAAGCTCTCTCTTTAAATATGTGTAATATCCGTTTTGAACTTTTTTTTTTTTTTTTTTCAAACTAAAATGGTGTGGGGAAGCGAGCGCATGCGACACACCCCGGTACAGCAGGTGGCAGCATGCCACTTTCTAAGTTACCCGCCAGAAAAAAAAAAGTCAAAGAAGAAGAATGACTTCCGGTGTGAAGGTCGCTGGCGCCAGGGGGCAGTAGTCGCTGTTTCCATCTTTGCCCGCGAGACTCGCTGAGGAGAGAAGGTAGGCCTCCACTTTCTATGGTCAATAATGTTGTTATTATTGCTGCACTGTTATTATTGCAACGACGCGGCAAAACCAATGCATGTGTGCTAGAACGCTAATACTCTATTATACTTGCAATGTTAGCTAGCTAACCCCTAACAGGGCTAACTCAGCTAGCTAGGTAAGTTGGCGTGTGGATAACTTTACTCTCATAATATCTTGTACGCATAATTACTCTTTTTTTTTGTTTCATAGCCCTTTTATGTACACTTCTCGTAAAGGGTTATAACTCCGCAGCACACGCGTGTTTGTTTTGTGGGACATGCTAGCTAAATTAGCCAGTTAGCTTAGCGCCGCGCGTAGAGTCTAGCGGCTTTAAAAAAAAAACGCTTAAAATAAACGTTTTCTGTCGCAATCTCTGCAGCAAATTGCACTGAAACGCTCGATCGCAAGAAAAACGCCATGAGTTTGGACGTGAAGAAACTGAAAGTGAACGAGCTGAAGGATGAGCTCCAGCGGCGCGGCCTGGACACCAGAGGCCTCAAAGCGGACCTGGTGGAGCGGCTGAAGACGGCCATGGAGGAGGAGGAAGCCCTGGCGGACACCTCGGAGCAAGGCGAGCACGGCGACGAGGGCGCCGAGTACATGGACGACGGCGGGGGGGACGAAGACGACGACGGCGGAGATGAGGCGTTGGAGGATGGCGACGAAGCCCAAGAGCAACCAGGTAAAGTCAACATTAAACACTTTTTTCACCCCTCAAAGTTATCACTACAGTGGCCGGCAGGTCCAAATCTAAAACAGACAGTTTTTAACTCGCATAAACACTGCAAAACAAAAAGAAAATGCTGCAATTTTATTTAAATAAATCCCAGAAGTTCACAGAACAAAGCGGAAGTTAGCCGGGGCGCCAGACCCGAGGGATATCCATCTTTACACAATTGAGCGGGATGCCTGACAGTTTGAATTTTTTTCTGTCACTCACAATCCTTATGTGAGATAAAATCACATGTTTTTTTAATGCATTCTATCTCGTAATTAAACATTAGCAAAAGTTAGTTAATTGAGCCTTTTGTAGTCGCTCTATTGGGCCTTTAAAGCCCTCTTAAAAACATCCAAACACCTCCATCATTGGTTAATTTACATCCTGTTTTTATGTATATATGTATAAATACATATATATTTATATATGTATGTGACATTTAACACTTTTTTCACACCTACAGTAGCCGGCAGGTCCAAATCTAAAACCGACAGTTTTTAACTCGCATAAATGCAAGTCAAAAACAAAACAAAAAGAAAATGCTGCAATTTTATATAAATAAATCCCAGAAGTTCACAGAACAAAGCGGAAGTTAGTCGGGGCGCCAGACCCGAGGGATATCCATCTTTACACAATTGAGCGGGATGCCTGATGTTTTGAATTTTTTTCCGTCACTCACAATCCTTATGTGAGATAAGAACACATGTTTTTTAATGCATTCTATCTCGTAATTAAACATTAGCAAAAGTTAGTTAATTGAGCCTTTTGTCGTCGCTGTATTGGGCCTTTAAAGCCCTCTTAAAAACATCCAAACACCTCCATCATTGGTTAATTTACATCCTGTTTTTATGTATATATGTGTGTGTATATGTGTGTGTATATATATATATATATATATATATATATATATATATATATACATATGTGATATTTAACACTTTTTTCACCCCCACAGTAGGCGGCAGGACCAAATCTAAAACCGACAGTTTTTAACTCGCATAAACACTGCAAGCCAAAAACAAAACAAAAAGAAAATGCTGCAATTTTATATAAATAAATCCCAGAAGTTCACAGAACAAAGCGGAAGTTAGCCGGGGAGCCAGACCCGAGGGATATCCATCTTTACACAATTGAGCGGGATGCCTGACGTTTTGAATTTTTTTCTGTCACTCACAATCCTTATGTGAGATAAGAACACCTGTTTTTTTAATGCATTTTATCTCGTAATTAAACATTAGCAAAAGTTAGTTAATTGAGCCTTTTGTAGTCTCTCTATTGGGCCTTTAAAGCCCTCTTAAAAACATCCAAACACCTCCATCATTGGTTAATTTACATCCTGTTTTTATGTATATATGTATAAATACATATATATTTATATATGTATGTGACATTTAACACTTTTTTCACCCCTACAGTAGGCGGCAGGACCAAATCTAAAACCGACAGTTTTTAACTCGCATAAACACTGCAAGCCAAAAACAAAACAAAAAGAAAATGCTGCAATTTTATATAAATAAATTCCAGAAGTTCACAGAACAAAGCGGAAGTTAGCCGGGGCGCCAGACCCGAGGGATATCCATCTTTACACAATTGAGCGGGATGCCTGACAGTTTGAATTTTTTTCTGTCACTCACAATCCTTATGTGAGATAAGAACACATGTTTTTTAATTCATTCTATCTCGTAATTAAACATTAGCAAAAGTTAGTTAATTGAGCCTTTTGTAGTCGCTCTATTGGGCCTTTAAAGCCCTCTTAAAAACATCCAAACACCTCCATCATTGGTTAATTTACATCCTGTTTTTATGTATATATGTATAAATACATATATATTTATATATGTATGTGACATTTAACACTTTTTTCACCCCCACAGTAGGCGGCAGGACCAAATCTAAAACCGACAGTTTTTAACTCGCATAAACACTGCAAGCCAAAAACAAAACAAAAAGAAAATGCTGCAATTTTATATAAATAAATTCCAGAAGTTCACAGAACAAAGCGGAAGTTAGCCGGGGCGCCAGACCCGAGGGATATCCATCTTTACACAATTGAGCGGGATGCCTGACAGTTTGAATTTTTTTCTGTCACTCACAATCCTTATGTGAGATAAGATAAGAACACATGTTTTTTAATGCATTCTATCTCGTAATTAAACATTAGCAAAAGTTAGTTAATTGAGCCTTTTGTAGTCGCTCTATTGGGCCTTTAAAGCCCTCTTAAAAACATCCGAACGCCTCCATCATTGGTTAATTTACATCCTGTTTTTGTGTATATATGTGTGTGTGTGTGTGTGTGTTTTTGTGTATATATGTGTGTGTGTGTGTGTGTGTGTGTGTGTGTGTGTGTGTGTGTGTGTGTGTGTGTGTGTGTGTGTGTGTATATATATATATATATATATATATATATATATATATATATATATATATATATATATATACACACACATATGTGACATTTAACACTTTTTTCACCCCCACAGTAGCCGGCAGGACCAAATCTAAAACCGACAGTTTTTAACTCGCATAAACACTGCAAGCCAAAAACAAAACAAAAAGAAAATGCTGCAATTTTATTTAAATAAATCCCAGAAGTTCACAGAACAAAGCAGAAGTTAGCCGGGGCGCCAGACCCGAGGGATATCCATCTTTACACAATTGAGCGGGATGCCTGACAGTTTGAATTTTTTTCTGTCACTCACAATCCTTATGTGAGATAAAATCACATGTTTTTTAATGCATTCTATCTCGTAATTAAACATTAGCAAAAGTTAGTTAATTGAGCCTTTTGTAGTCGCTCTATTGGGCCTTTAAAGCCCTCTTAAAAACATCCAAACACCTCCATCATTGGTTAATTTACATCCTGTTTTTATGTACCGGTATATATGTGTGTGTGTATATGTATATATATATATATACATATGTGACATTTAACACTTTTTTCACCCCCACAGTAGCCGGCAGGACCAAATCTTTAACTCGCATAAACACTGCAAGCCAAAAACAAAACAAAAAGAAAATGCTGCAATTTTATTTAAATAAATCCCAGAAGTTCACAGAACAAAGCGGAAGTTAGCCGGAGCGCCAGACCCGAGGAATATCCATCTTTACACAATTGAGGGTGATGCCTGACGGTTTGTATTTTTCTTTGCAAAGCAGTTGACCCTAAAAATCGTTTGTGCTTTTATTAAACTGAGAAATAGTATGTCTTAGGTGGGACTGCATTTTTTTGAGACGTCTGTCACTCACATTCCCTATGTGAGATAAGAACACGTTTTTTAATGTATTCTAACTCGTAAATAAATATTAGCAAAAGTTAGTTTATTGAGCCTTTTGTAGTCGCTCTATTGGGCCTTTAAAGCCCTCTTAAAAACATCCAAACGCCTCCATCATTGGTTAATTTACATCCTGTTTTTATGTATATATATATATAGTTATATAGTGTGTGTGTGTATGTATATATATATATATGTATATATATATATATATATATATATATGACATTTAACACTTTTTTCACCCCTCAAAGTTATCGCTACAGTGGCCAACATGTCCAAATCTAAAACCGACAGTTTTTAACTCGCATAAACACTGCAAGCCAAAAACAAAAAGAAAATGTTGCAATTTTATTTAAATAAATCCCAGAAGTTCACAGAACAAAGCGGAAGTTAGCCGGGGCGCCAGACCCGAGGGATATCCATCTTTACACAATTGGGCGGGATGCCTGACAGTTTGTATTTTTCTTTGCAAAACACTTGACCCTAAAAATCGTTTGTGCTTTTATGAAACTGTGAAATAGTATGTCTTAAGTGGGACTGCATTTTTTTGAGACATCTGTCACTCACAATCCTTATGTGAGATAAAATCACATGTTTTTTAATGCATTCTATCTCGTAATTAAACATTAGCAAAAGTTAGTTAATTGAGCCTTTTGTAGTCGCTCTATTGGGCCTTTAAAGCCCTCTTAAAAACATCCAAACACCTCCATCATTGGTTAATTTACATCCTGTTTTTATGTATATATGTATAAATACATATATATTTATATATGTATGTGACATTTAACACTTTTTTCACACCTACAGTAGCCGGCAGGTCCAAATCTAAAACCGACAGTTTTTAACTCGCATAAATGCAAGTCAAAAACAAAACAAAAAGAAAATGCTGCAATTTTATATAAATAAATACCAGAAGTTCACAGAACAAAGCGGAAGTTAGCCGGGGCGCCAGACCCGAGGGATATCCATCTTTACACAATTGAGCGGGATGCCTGACGTTTTGAATTTTTTTCTGTCACTCACAATCCTTATGTGAGATAAGATCACATGTTTTTTAATGCATTCTATCTCGTAATTAAACATTAGCAAAAGTTAGTTAATTGAGCCTTTTGTAGTCGCTCTATTGGGCCTTTAAAGCCCTCTTAAAAACATCCAAACACCTCCATCATTGGTTAATTTACATCCTGTTTTTATGTATATATGTGTGTGTATATGTATATATATATACCGTATTTTCCGCACCATAAGGCGCCCTGGGTTATAAGCCGCGCCTTCAATGAACGGCATATTTCAAAACTTTGTCCACCTATAAGCCGCCCCGTGCTGTAAGCCGCATCTAACTGCGCTAAAGGAATGTCAAAAAAACAGTCAGATAGGTCAGTCAAACTTTAATAATATATTAAAAACCAGCGTTCTAACAACTCTGTTCACTCCCAAAATGTACGCAAATGTGCAATCACAAACATAGTAAAATTCAAAATAGTGCAGAGCAATAGCAACATAATGTTGCTCGAACGTTAATGTCACAACACACAAAATAAACATAACGCTCACTTTCTGAAGTTATTCTTCATTCATAAATCCCTCGAATTCTTCTCCTTCGTGTCCGAATTGAAAAGTTGGGCGAATGTGGGATCCAAAATGGCCGGCTCCGTCTCGTCGAAGTCATCGGAGTCAGTGTCGCTGTTGTCCAGCAGTTCTGTGAATCCTGCCTTCCTGAAAGCTCGGACCACAGTTGTGACCGAAATATCTGCCCAGGCATTTACGATCCACTGGCAGATGTTGGCGTCGTCTGGCGCTGTCTCCCTGTCTTGGTGAACGTCACGTGTGTTCGCCTTCTGTCATCCACTGTTCCCACGCAGTTAGCAGTCTAGCTTCGAATGCCCTGTTGACACCAATATGTAGCGGCTGGAGGTCTTTTGTCAATCCACCCGGAATGACGGCGAGTATTGAATTAAGCGCGTAAGCGTGTCTCTTAATGTGATGTTATGAGCTAGCAAATATAACAACTACACTACCCAGCATGCAACGATAGTGACGAGCATGCGCGGTAGCCCTGAGAAGCGTTGTTGTATGCTGGGAGTTAGAATGTGGTTATGAGCACGCTGTGAGTAAACGTTGAGAACTCAGTTAACACGCCTCGTCTGCATTATTTATAATTAGACAGACAACACCGCTAGATATTGGTGTCATCAGGGCATTCGAAGCTAGACTGCTAACTGCGTGGGAACAGTGGATGACAGAAGGCGAACACACGTGACGTTCACCAAGACAGGGAGGCAGGGAGACAGCGCCAGACGACATTTTGGATCCCACATTCGCCCAACTTTTCAATTCGGACAACGAAGGAGAAGAATTCGAGGGATTTATGAATGAAGAATAACTTCAGAAAGTGAGCGTTATGTTTATTTTGTGTGTTGTGACATTAACGTTCGAGCAACATTATGTTGCTATTGCTCTGCACTATTTTGAATTTTACTATGTTTGTGATTGCACATTTGCGTACATTTTGGGAGTGAACAGAGTTGTTAGAACGCTGGTTTTTAATATATTATTAAAGTTTGACTGACCTATCTGACTGTTTTTTTGACATTCCTTTAGCGCAGTTAGATGCGGCTTACAACACCGGGCGGCTTATAGGTGGACAAAGTTTTGAAATATGCCGTTCATTGAAGGCGCGGCTTTTAACCCAGGGCGCCTTATGGTGCGGAAAATACGGTAAACGTAATGTTGCCTGACAAAAAGTGATTCAACGGAATATTTTGATGTTTACAAATCACATATTTTACTAGAATACCTTTATGAACATTACATATATCAAAATGAAGTACCGTATTTTTCGGACTATAAATCGCAGTTTTTTTCATAGTTTGGCCGGGCTCCAGTGCAACTTATATATGTTTTTTTCCTTCTTTATTATGCATTTTCGGCAGGTGCGACTTATACTCCGAAAAGTACGGTACCTACTGTACTGTTTACTTGTTGAAATACTCTTCAAATACATTTTTGGCAGCAGCAAAGCAGTCGTTTGGGTAGATATTTGCTCTAAAAGGGTATTTGATCCAGTAAACAGTATTGTAAGTACTTGATTTTGATATATGTAATGCTCATAAGGGTATTCTAGTAAAATATGCTGAGATGTTAGTGGTCCTTGTCAGCCAGAGAACTTTGATTTTGGGGCAGCAGCGGTAAAGTTTAGATACATGGAAGAAAGAAGAAAGTGAGTGAATGCTTATAACTGAGTACATTTACATATGCATAACAATTTGTTTTCTTTATAATTTTTTTAATGAATTAAGTAACGTTTATGACAACCTTTTTCCAAAACAATATAGAATGTGAGATATAACAGGATAATGCATACATTTATCATTTGTTTTCAAAACCTTTTTTATGACTTGATGGAGTCCTAGTGGCAACACTATATATATATGTAGTAACATTCATATTAACATGTAATATTTACCTAGTTTGCACATTTTATGCATATGGCGCAGTGTTCATTTTGACAGCAGTTTTAATTTATTTTTTGTCAGTCTTTTGAATTTATTTTTAGTCTATTAGTCATCTAAATTGATTTAGTTGTACAAATTACACCACATTTTTGTCAGCTAAAATGACAGTAAATTTAGCGAACTGAAATATAAAGTATAAAAGATCATTCTTCCTTTTAAGTTTATTTGAAAGCACCGTTATTTTACCTGCAAAGCATTTGTTCAACACAAAAGTAGCATAATCCAATTTAAGGAATCATGTATGATTGTGTATGTTGTGAAATGGAGTTACAATGCATGCTTTCATGGTAATTTTGTTTATAAACGCAGGAGAACCGGAAGCGGCAAATACAACTTTAACTTACAGTTATGTGGATGTCATGATGACTCGCCTGCTGATGGCATCATACAACGTCAAAAATAAAATGTGTCCTCTTCGCTTTCTCCCAGGTGTACACACATAATACAATGTAGAACACGTTAAATCCGCACAGTATTGTTTTTGGCGCCTTCGGGGAGGAATACCACTTCCTCGTTTTAGGAAACACGGCTGATTGGCTCTTCTTCGTAACAAACTGCCGGCCCCTTTTTTTGTGCACTGTTAAAGAGCAGTCACTGGATATATTCCCAACCTGGCCCAACCATCAACATGACAAAATGAAATATGATTGGATTTCCTTTCTGTCAACATTTTCTTCTCGTTATTAGGTGTCAAAAATATCAGTTATGTGCATTTGTATTGATTCATTCTTAATTTCATGGACGGATCCCCTAGTTCGTATTTGATTTATATGCTGTAATTAGAGATGTCCGATAATGGCTTTTTTGCCGATATCTGATATTGTCCAACTCTTAATTACCAATTCCGATATCAACCGATACCGATATATACAGTCGTGGAATTAACACATTATTATGCCTAATTTTGTTGTGATGCCCCGCTGGATGCATTAAACGATGTAACAAGGTTTTACAAAATAAATCAACTCAAGTTATGGAAAAAAATGCCAACATAGCACTGCCATATTTATTATTGAAGTCACAAAGTGCATTATTTTTTTTAACATGCCTCAAAACAGCAGCTTAGAATTTGGGACATGCTCTCCCTGAGAGAGCATGAGGAGGTTGAGGTGAGCGGGTTTGGGGGGCGGGTTTGAGGTTAGGCGGTAGCGGGGGGTGTTTATTGTAGCGTCCCGGAAGAGTTAACAAACTACATGTGCACTGTTGCATTTAGGCTATTGTAGTTTAGAACACCAGTCTGGCTGAATACTAGAGACCATCACTAGTGGTCACATGACCACCGTTCATTGATTCCTTCTCTTCAGTGCCTTTTGCACATACATGTGGTAGCGGGGGGTGTATTTTGTAGCGTCCCGTAAGAGTTAGTGCTGCAAGGGTTTCTGGGTATTTGTTCTGTTGTGTTTATGTTGTGTTACGGTGCGGATGTTATCCCGAAATGTGTTTGTCATTCTTGTTTGGTGTGGGTTCACAGTGTGGCGCATATTTGTAACAGTGTTAAAGTTGTTTATACGGCCACCCTCAGTGTGACCTGTATGGCTGTTGACCAAGTATGCATTGCATTCACTCGTGTGTGTGTGTAAAAAGCCGTAGATATTATGTGATTGGGCCGGCACGCAAAGGAAGTGCCTTTAAGGTTTATTGGCGCTCTGTACTTCTCCCTATGTCCGCGTACACAGCGGCGTTTTAAAAAGTCATACATTTTACTTTTTGAAACCGATACCGATAATTTCCGATATTACATTTTTAAGCATTTATCGGCCGATGATATCGGCAGTCCGATATTATCGGACATCCCTAGCTTTAATGCCAAAGCAATCGCCCAATTCTGTACAATTTCTCCCTCTGTTGACATCTGCAGAGGACTACGGTGAAGACGGAGGCCCTGCGCTTCTAGAGGAAGACGAGGGCAGAGATTCAGGTGGTTACTACGAGGAAGAGGAGGCGGAACAGGAGGCTGAAGTCGAGCCTCGCGAGAGTCAGCCGGCGTCCGACACTTCCAAACCCGTCGCGACCGCCGAGGAAACCAGCAAACCTGAAGTGAAGCCGAGCGTGGACATCAAACAAGGTGACTGATGGTTAAATTCCAAACACACCCTGCCGTGTTTTTTGTGGAAAGATCTTTTAGTTTCCTGATTGTTCTTGCAGTCGTCAGTTAACTTATTAGTAGACACCGTCTGTACACGCTCACTTTTGTTCTCCGTCATTGCAGAAATTAAAGAGGATATTAAAACGGAAGATGACCCGGAGGCCGCTGGGGACGCTGGGCGGGAGGCCCGCGGGACAGAACCGCAGCGTGGCGCCGAAGTGAAGGCGGAGTCTGACAGGGGACACTACGGCCGAAAGAGACCGCACGAGGAGAGCAGGGGCTACAACTACTATGAGCATCGCGAGGAGAAAAGGTACAGTAGAAGTCTATCTGTGGGGACTGCAATGTACCTGTGGCATCGGGTAATGAAAAAATATATACAGTACGGGCCAAAAGTTTGGACACACCTTCTCATTCAATGTGTTTTCTTTATTTTCATGACTATTTACATTGTAGATTGTCACATCAAAACTTTGAATAAACACATGTGGAGTTATGTACTTGACAAAAAAAGGTGAAATAACTGAAAACATGTTTTATATTCTAGGGGTGTAACGGTACGTGTATTTGTATTGAACCGTTTCGGTACGGGGGTTTCGGTTCGGTGCGGAGGTGTACCGAACGAGTTTCCACACGGATAGATTAAGTAGTGTAACGCACGTTGTGTAAACAATGCACACCGAGGCACAACACACGTCCTCTTTTCACCGGACATGTCCTCTTTTGCGGAGCTGTCCGGGCGGAGTTTCTTAAATGCCTCAAATGTCCGGCATTTTGAGTTAGGGTTGCGTGTATTTTCAATGTACAATCAGGATTAAGAAGGGGTTGAAAACAAAACAAATTGTGTGCGCAGCAGCATTGGTGAGGGAGGGGCAGAGACAGAGAGAGAAAGAGAGTTATGATAAACGCGCATGCGTCGCCAGGCTCTGCTTTTTATCTATAGATTTATCACATTTAATTTTTTATTATCTATAGCAGGGGTGTCAAAAGTGTGCCCCGGAGGCCATTTGCGGCCCACAGCTAATGTTTTAAAGGCCCACGGCACATACAAAAAATACTATTAAAATAAACAAAAACATAAAAAATGTGAAATAAAAAAGCTTAAAGGTGAAATGTCATTTAGAAAAAGTTGCAATGTTGACTAATAAAACAAAGCTGTTTTTTTTTCTTTCAAACTGTCATTGCTCAAAACATAATATCGAATCAAAATCAATGTTATTATGAATTATTGACCTATCCAAGGTTCCCATTACTTCACATCAAATATTCCACTAAGAAAAATATTTTTGGTAGAAGATTTTGCAAATTTAGTAAATAAATAACCCAAAAATGGATATTTTGTTGTTTTCTTACTGTACGGAAAATGAACCGAACCGTGACCTCTAAACCGAGGTACGTACTGAACCGAAATTTTTGTGTACCGTTACACCCCTATTATATTCTAGTTTCTTCAAAATAGCCACCCTTTGCCCTGATTACTTTTTGTCAAAATCTTGGCATTCTTTCGATGAGCTTCAAGAGGTAGTCACCTGAAATGGTTTTCACTTCACTGGTGTCATAGTTTTGATGCCTTCAGTGACAATCTACAATGTAAATGGTCTTGAAAAGAAAGAAAACGCATTGAATGAGAAAGTGTATTCATGTTGTTTCCTGGGCTCCGTTGTTTTCAAGATAATTCACACTTCAATGTACATCTGGATTATAATCATATTGATGAATAGATGCGTCATAGTGCGCAACCAAGACACCTGTGGTATGTCTAGATGCAGAGTTACATTGCCAACGACTGTACAGAGAGTCAAGCAACAAGCCACACACACCGTCCCATTATATATGCACATTTGTAGCCTCCAAAATAAAATGAAACATGGGTAAAGACGGTCCTCCTCTTATTAGAACAAGTGTCCGTTTAAAGCTGGGGTACTTAATTCTTGTGTCACCAGGCAGAATTCAAACTGCTGATAGTCCCTCCCAGTCTCGTCCTCTCTGGAAGTGCTAGAGCGCTGTACGTGCACACATGTTGACAGTCTAAAGTTGCATGGAAGGATCCCCTAGTTAGTATTTTGTTGCAGTAACACACGTGGCTAAATGGATCAGTAGATGACCTGTCTAGAAGGATAACGGCCAATCACGCATCCAAAGTTAGTCCAAGACTGGCCCGCAGTGCCCTCCATCTTGAATAGGCCGGACCAATATTTATTTGGGTTTTGGCTCTTCTTTGTTTGTTTTTTAAATGTACAGCGTCTTTCTTTTCTTTCTCTGATTTCTTTGTGGGGTTTTTTAGCAGTATATGCTGTAACATCAAGCGCAGATATTGTGTTTCACACGCTTCGCTACATACCGCCTCAGCCAACAAGGAGGCTCCTTAATGGGCTCTGCTCACCCCTCTTTTCTCTAAATCCTGTGGTTGGATCTGGAGGGGTTTTACCATCATAAAGACACATTATTTTGTCTTCCGGGGTTTTATTTACTAAAATACTTAATTATAAGGCACAGACAGCACGCAAACGTACAACTTTTTTCAGAAATGATTACTGTTACGATATACTGCATAAGGCTAATATGATTTTAAAAAATTGTTAAAGAATATAACTTAGGTACACCAGCTTTAAGTCGACATACATAAGTGTAGTTAAAAAGTTAAAGTACCAATGATTGTCACACACACATTAGGTGTGGCAAAATTATTCTCTGCATTTGACCCATCACCCTTGATCACCCCCTGGGAGGTGAGGGGAGACGTGGGCATGGTCAACATCCTTTGTAGACATCATTTGAGGACCAAAGTATTAATTTCTATTAAAAAAAGTTAAAGAATATAACTTAGGTACCCCAGCTTTAAGTCCACATACATGGTCAACCTCCTTTTGTAGACATAATTTGAGAACCAAAGTGTTAATTTCTATAAAAGAAAATGTCAATTCTTCAATAATAGTATGACCTCAGGTTACATGCTTTATCAGTAATGTTGCTGACCAATTTTAATTTATTATTTATTGAGTTTAATTTAATTTAATTCAGTATAGACTTTTAAGTCAGTCTAAAATGGTTTTCGTTTTATGATTGCATTTTTATTTTCTGGCAAATTTAGGCATTTTTTAATATTTTCACAAAAAATTTTAGTTTTTCGTCTTAATTGGATTTAAAATTTGTGATCTGGTAATATGTTATGGTAATAAGGATACACTGTTATGCTGGGGTGTACTTATAACAATTGTATAGACAATTGATACTATTTAAAGTTACGGTGCAAAATGTGCACAAAGCTACTTCCTGTTCAGTGCAAAATAAGTTTCAGAATAAAGTCATGGCAGTATTATTAAGAATATGCACCAATTCTAGAAAAGCATGCCAACAAGTTGCAGTAGGTTAAAACAAAAACCTTTTTTGCGCACAATGGTTAGGGGCAGCATGGCTCATGCCATAGAGTAGTTATCTACCAACCTGAAGGTTGCTGCTTCGATCGTCAGTCTCTCTGTGACCATTTTGAAGTATCCTTGGGCAAGGCACAGTTGCTCCTGATGCTGTCGTCAGTAGGTGAGTGCGATAATGACTACCTTGAAGATAGAAACGCGGTATACAAGTAAACTTCATTTTCAAAACAGGTTCCATTGTGTTTATCGTTATGCATACAGTTGTTTACATATTGTCTAATGGCACATTTCTTTAAAAAAAAGTCCTGTTGATGTGTAAAGATTGTCATAAAGTGGACTCATGTCAGTGCACAGCAATGATATTCAAAGTTGGGCACTGTCTTTGAACTTGTTGGGTTTGACCCGTGACCTCCTGGGCCAAACTACAGTGCTAAAGAGAGAGGGCTTGTTCTTAACAGGTCGCTCTTGTCAAAGCAAGCCATAGCCCCATTCCACACCAGCCTGTCCTAAAACTGCACCTGGATTGACTTCTCTGTGTGCTCTTTAGATCCCGCACACCACAGCCACCCGCAGAAGACGAGGAAGAGAACATTGATGACACTCTGGTCACTATCGATACTTGTAAGTGTGACCACAACCCTACAAATGTCTTATACCATTTGCAGCTCGAGTTTTGTTGGCCCGCAGTAAATTGTTGAAATAAAATCAAACAAAACTAGTAACAGTGCAAGAAAAAACAGCAAAAAGACTTAATATAGTGAGGAAAAAGCTAAAATGTTAATACTAATAACTAGGTGGATATGATATCGATCCGATGCTAGCAAAATATCAAATATTCTATTGGCGCAAACTAGACATACATAATTAGTGTCCTTAATTGACAAGAGCAAAGCACACACGCTAGATATAGTGTCCTTAATTGAACAACATTACAGTCTAAAATATGACACTTGTCAGTAGGGCTGGGCCATATGGCCTTTTTTTAATATCTCGGTATTTTTAGGCCATATCGCGATACACTATATATATCTCGATATTTTGCCTTCGCCTTGAATTAACACTTGATGCATATAATCACAGCAGTATGATGATTCTATATGTCTACATCAAAACATTATTGTTCATACTGCATTAATAAATGCTCATTTTAAACTTTCAGGCAGAGAGGGAAATCACAACTAGGTCCATTTAGCAAAAGTGTATTTATTAAACTGTTATTAAGCAGTGGCACAAACATTCATGTCATTTCCAAAACAGAAAGTGCAAGATTGTCAGAGACATTTTAAAACAAGCTATTAGTGCACTTTTGTGCATGACGTCACTAAGATGACTTATCAAAACAACACTAAATTAAAGTGCACTTTTTGTACAGAACGCAACTATAATAGTTTAAAAACATGATGTCACACAATATATTTCAATAAGTGTCAAATAAAAATGAGCTGCATAATAGGAAATCAAATAGTGTATGTCCTTCGCTATGTGGTAGGTTCCTGCGGATGCTATCTCCTTTTGTCGTGGACTCTTTTTTTCATACGGTGTTGATGTGGAAATGTTTGCCTCGGCATTTTGTTGGTGTGGCACCGAACGGAGATGTTGACATGCGGAGTAAGCACTGTTGATTCTCTAGCGAGTGACTTTTCAAATGATGCTACATATTAGCAGTAATGCTACTTTTTGCAGTAACGCTTTTGCCCCACACTTGACAAATTACGGTTGTCTGTTCGACATATTCCCACTTGAAGCCAAACCACCGTCAGACGATGGACCCCATGCTGTTTTTCTTGGGAATTAATTCTTCCTTCGTTACCAGATTCGCACCTCCTTTCTCTCGTATTACCAATCGCACCACAGCTAACTTTAGCCATGCTGCTACGTCTCTGCTGGGAGAGGGCGTATACGTATGTGAGGTATGACGTGACAGTATGTGACATGTGTAAGAAGGTGCGCTTGCTGTCTGTGAGAAGGAGACACAAGAAAAAGTGAGAAGAGCCTGTAGTGTAATGCCAGCAGCCAAAAGCAACTGCGTGAGAATGTATACTCCAATATCACGATACAGTCATTTTCTATATCGCACAGAGACAAACCCGCGATATATCGCCCAGCCCTACTTGTCAGTATAAACAAGTATGGAATAATATTAAATACAGATTTAAAGTCTGCAAGTCAGCAACGTATTAAAATTGTATCCAGTAACAAAGGTGTCCGCATAACTCCATTTACTAGGCCATGAGCTTAATAGGTTATTGTGACCACTAGGTGTTGCCATAACAAACAACTATCACTCCACTTTAACTTAAAGACAACATAAGTCTACTCCAGACGGTTGATAATAAATAGGTACGTGTTTTTCATACTGGCCATTGTTCTGTTTGATTCATTTCACATGATCAAACCTTTTCTAACATACCACACTGCTAATTAATACAAGTATGTACCATTTGTACTGATATCGAATCAGATTAATCGTGGTCAAGAGTCTAATATTTGTATTGTAAAATAATAATAATGTCACCTGTAATATAAAGCTGACAGTTATATCTTTAAATATATATAATATCTGTTTTTAGCATTTTTCTTACAGAAAAAAGATATCAAAATGGCCCTCGCATGCTTTGACTTTTCAGTATACGGCCCTTTGTAGAAAAGGTTGTGATTCCCCTGAAACTGTCATGTTCCTCAACAAACTGCCTGGCTTTGCTTTCAGACAACTGCGACCTGCACTTCAAAGTGTCACGGGACCGCTACAGCGGCTATCCGCTCACCATCGAAGGCTTCGCTTACCTGTGGGCGGGGGCACGAGCCACTCACGGGGTCGCCGGTGGTCGCGTGTGCTATGAGATGAAGGTAAGTCATTTGACTTTTCATACAGCAAATGCTAGCCAGGTGTTATCTAGAAAGGTAATAACTCCATCACCAATCATGACATCCGTCCACCACTCAGCAATGTACCCCTTCTTTGTCGTGAATGAACAATGTCACTTACAGAGAGATGGGCCGTGTACTCCATACGTCACCTTTGGGCAGACTGCCCTTTGAACCTGTTGTTTGGGAGGTGTGGGAGGAAGTAGGGATGGGCGATATGGCAAAAAAAATGTATCATCATGAATTAATTTTTTCATATCATCTGATCTAGATTAATATCAGGATTTAAAAAGAAAAAAAAGTATTAAAGCGGTATGTCCCGTGCAGGATTGTAGCGAGTACCACGTTTACTACCGCAGTATCTTGTAACAGACATGTCCACCATGTTTGATAGAAGTAATATATGCTAACAACTGCCATTTTGTTCATATATAAACAGTACAGGTAACCCACGCTACAGTCTGTACCTGGTTTTAGAGCAGGGATGTCAAACATGCGGCCTGGATTTGTAAACCGGTTCAATACGGCTCGCGAGATGAGTTTGCCAACCTACTCAGTGGCCTAGTGTAGTGTTTTTCAACCACTGTGCCGCGGCACACTTGTGTACCGTGAGATATTGTTTGGTGTGCCGTGGGACATTATGTATTTTCACCTAATTGGGTTAAAATATTTTATGCAAACCAGTAATTATAATCTGCAAATAATGTGCCGTTGTTGAGTGTCTGTACTGTTTAGAGCTCGGCATATCAGTAGGTGGCAGCAGGTAGCTAATTGCTTTGTAGATGTCAGGAACATGGTTTGTCGTGATCACAATATGCGGGAGGCAGTGTGCAGGTAAAAAGGTATCTTATGCTTAAACCAAAAATAAACAAAAGGCAAGTGCCGCTAAGAAAAGGCATTGAAGCTTAGGGATGGCTCTGCAAAACGAAAGTAAAACTAAACTGGCTGCAAAGTAAACAAAAACAGAATGCTGGACGACAGCAAAGACTTACAACGTGTGGAGCAGCAGACAGCGTCCACAAAGTACATCTGTACATGACATGACAATCAACAACAAAATAGGAGCGCAAGACAAGAACTAAAACACTACACACAGGAAAACACCAAAAACCTCAAAATAAGTCACGGCGTCACACTTTTGAATTCTGATCATTCTGAATAATCGCAATGAATTATGTACATCATAAAAATAACTTTAAAAGGGACCTCAATATTTTGACACAAATGCAATTTTACTGTCAGAATATCAAAACATTTTATGCAAAAACATTTTTTAATGTTTTACTCGAATGCACATTTATTTGTTCAAAACTTGATAACAGTATAATCTTAAATCCTGTTGGGGTGTATTTTGAAGCAAACCAGTCAGTCTGACGCATGCATTGATCTTAATACTGACTATAATACCCTTCAAGTAACCATCCACAGTTAATATAATGCAGCATGTGCAGTCAACGTTGTTATTAATCTGTGGTTCAACATGATTCATGTAATATTTTTGTGTGATTAATCGAATGTGTTAACTTATTTTATACTGTTCCCGCATGAGACACCCACAGTCCCTGATAAATAAAATGTTCTCCTTCAGATCAATGAGGAAATTCCCGTGAAGCACCTGCCCAGCTCCGAACCAGACCCCCACGTCGTCCGGATCGGGTGGTCCCTTAACCACAGCAGCACACAACTCGGTAGGAGCAAGTAACCAAAACTAAAAAAACCTCTAATGTGGCCTCAGTCCTTTAAAACTATCTTCTTCATTCTTGTTAGGAGAGGAGCGCTTTTCTTATGGATACGGAGGAACCGGGAAAAAATCATCTGACTGTAAATTTGCCGACTTTGGGGAAAAATTTGGTGAAAACGACGTCATAGGATGTTACATCGTGAGTAACAGCGACACTTTTAATTGGAATGGAATTGCACAAGGAGATTAAGACCAAAAGAGATCTGCTTAGATTATGCATGTGTTGTCCAAATGTGAAGCTAACGGCCATTTTGATGATGCCAGGACTTTGAGGAAGGCGATGAGGTGGAGATGTCGTACTCCAAGAACGGAGTCCCACTGGGTGTGGCCTTCAAGGTGACCAAGGAGGACCTGGCGGGCCGCGCACTCTTCCCTCACGTGCTGGTGAAGAACTGCCACGTGGAGTTCAACTTTGGACAGAAGGAGTCTTACTTCCCCCCGCCAGAGGGCTTCATGTACATCCACAATGTGGCCCTGGAGGACAAGGTCCGAGGCACCAAGGGACCCGCCAACAAGAACGAATGCGAGGTAAAGAAGTGCCTTCTCCCCGGCACCTGGGAGTTGATTTACTCAACTACAGTTTCCACCACAGCCCAGTCTCTGTAGATGACCTGACTCTAGAGTACGTTTTGGCCAACTTGTCTGTAATTTTGCTATCATGGAAATGTTTTTTTTTTATTTTCAATACTGATCGTCACGCGATGCATCAAATAATTGATATATCGACACACCCCTATTGCTTAGCATACCTTGACCCATGTTTGCTCATTGTGGTGTTTAAATAAATGAACATGTGACAAATATCAAAGAGGGTTACAAT
Organism: Nerophis lumbriciformis; assembly: GCF_033978685.3. Taxonomy (NCBI): domain Eukaryota; kingdom Metazoa; phylum Chordata; class Actinopteri; order Syngnathiformes; family Syngnathidae; genus Nerophis; species Nerophis lumbriciformis. The sequence continues at coordinate 7,641,373 of NC_084564.2, forward strand.
ATAAATTATGTAAATTTGGCGGACAATACGGTTTTTGGTCATACCAGCTATATCAGTAAATTTTGACCGCAACAAGCGAACAAATGCGTCCTCAACACAATGTAGCATTCTGGCTAGCGGCTAACTTCCCCCCACAGTGCAAAGCCACTTCTGAGTCAGCAGTCCTTGCCTCCATGGCGGCAAAGAAACTACACTATATTGCCAAAAGTATTTGGCCACCCATCTAAATGATGAGAATCGGGTGTCCTAATCACTTGGCCCGGCCACAGGTGTATAAAATCAAGCACTTAGGCATAAAGACTATTTCTACAAACATTTGTGAAAGAATGGGCCGCTCTCAGTGATTTCCAGCGTGGAACTGTCATAGGATGCCACCTGTGCAACAAATCCAGTCGTGAAATTTCCTCGCTCCTAAATATTCTAAAGTCTTTATTATAAATAACTGAAAACATGTTTATATTCTAGTTTCTTCAAAATAGCCATCCTTTGCTCTGATTACTGCTTTGCACACTCTTTGCATTCTCTCGATGAGCTTCAAGCACACCTGTGAAGTGAAAACCATTTCAGGTGACTACCTTTCGAAGCTCATCGAGAGAATGCCAAGAGTGTGCGAAAAAGTAATCAGAGCAAAGGGTGGCTATTTTGAAGAAACTAGAATATAAAACATGTTTGCAGTTATTTCACCTTTTTTTGTTAAGTACATAGCTCCACATGTGTTCATTCATAGTTGTGATGCCTTCAGTGACAATCTACAATGTAAATAGTCATGAAAATCAAGAAAACGCATAGAATGAGGTGTGTCCAAATTGTTTTTGCAGGAGACTGCAATATATATATAGCGATATAGATTTTAGGCCATCCCTAATATGAAAGTGGTCCCACACAGCCTGCAATCGTTTTTAAATGTGGCCCCTGTGGAAAAGGTTGTGAAACCCCTGGTCTGAATGGAAGAAACCCCTTTTAAGTAGTTGAGTCAATGTTGTGTGTAGAACATCAGGATCAAGCTGTGTGTGTTGTCTCAGATCCTGGTGATGGTGGGCCTGCCCGCCTGTGGAAAGACCACCTGGGCTGTAAAGCACGCAGAGACCAACCCTGAAAAGAAGTACAACATCCTGGGCACCAACGCCATCATGGACAAGATGAAGGTAGGTGCCACACACCAAACAGGGCGGGGGGAAAAACCCCGCTTGTTATTGTTTGCTCACAAGAGGGTCTGTCCCGCAGCTGATGGGTCTGCGGCGCCAAAGGAACTACGCAGGTCGCTGGGACGTTCTGATCCAACAGGCCACTCAGTGCCTGAACCGGCTGATCGAGATCGCCGCACGCAAGAGACGCAACTACATCCTGGACCAGGTAGCGTACCGGCGTCCTCGCACACTCGGACACACTCAGCACCGTCAGTCAATGATCACTCTCTCTAATGGACTATCTATTTATCTTTCAGGGGGGCTCTGTGTATTGTAGAAGTAGTAGAAGAAGCATTGATCACCCTCTTGTCACTTTGCTCTGTCTTGTATTGTAATCGATGAAAGTGACAGAACATTTAATCCATGTTGTCATCCCTCGCTATACTCGCACTTGCTATCTCTTGTCATAATACACTACTGTTTGTCTTGTGAACTGCGACAATGTACAAGTAGACCGTGACTATGTAAAGATGTTGAGAAACAAGTAAGCTCTGAGTCTGGTGAGTAAGAAAAACACCTTCTGTTGCTAAATCCTAAGAGAGAGCTTTTTTCCTTTAAAAGCTATTTTTTTTACATAAGTGAGATACATGGAACTTTTGAGTGTGTATTTTTATGAATTGACCCCCAAGGTAAGTAGCGTCTAACCACCTTGAGCTTTTTAGGGCCTTGGCGATGGCCAACGTGGCAAAAAGGTAGGTGAGTCTTGACAGGGGCGTTGCCATGGATACGTGAGTATACACAGGTGAGTTGTATCTGTGTTGTTGTGTCAAGTGGGACGAGAGCACTTTCGAAAACCAGGTAAGTTCAGGTAAGTATCGGGGGAGGGGCCCCATTTTGTTGATTTAGTAGGCAGATAACTTAAATTAGCATCCCGACTTTACTGTCTAATCAGTTTATCAAACTAATAAGACTTCATCGCACTTTGCTACCACTAACTTTTTATCACGAATATTTCATGACGAGAGATCACGTGTGGGGTCAGTAGTGGGGCTGGGCACCGTGTCACGGTATAAGTGGTTTAAATCCGTTATTTTATGACCCATTGACGATAAGGACCTGAAGAAAAATATAAATGTAAAAAAAATTGAAAATGTAACCTTCCTTTGAGCTATCAAGGCACACACTTAACCAATGTAAACACAATTTTAAAATCACGAAGTGCAAAAATAAGGAAAATGTAAATAATAATTAAGTGTAGCAAAAACACTGCAAAGTGTGCAAATGTAAACAGAGAATCCCAAGAAGAACTGTTTTCAAGGTGGTGGGGTATTACCGATCTCAACGGTCTGACAACGGTACTTTCTCTTCGCACTCCTTGCAAGGAATCACCCGCGAGATGACAAGATGGCGAAAAAAAATTGGTAGTTGAAACTGTTACCCAATTGGCTGCATTGCTCGGTTAGCGAGCAATGCACGCTTTTGTTCATGCAACCAACCTTGCTTTGCAACTTCCTGCTATTTCCGAAGAAGACAATAAATATATTTATATCGAACCCATTTTTTATTGATATTGATTACCTGTATCGCGATATGCTGTATATCGATATCGTTTTTCGCCCATCCCTAGTCTGTGGCTATTTCAGAATCTGGCCTTTGTCTTCACAGTCGTAGTAAATGGCGAGGAAAAGGTGACATGGAAAACACAAAACAGCTCGTTGCTGAGAAGTTTAGCCGTTCTGTAAGAAACCTTTTCACAGTGTACGTTCATGTCCGCCAGTGCCTGATTGAACCTAGCTTGTTGTGTCCATCGCCTGTTTGCGTTGCTAGTCTCAGACCATGCTAAATATAATACATCTAATGACAGACTGGAACACCATTTTTTTTTTTAGCATTTGCTGAGCGCGTCAACAACAATCTGCCAAAAGTGATGACACTGGAACCTCGATTTATGAACTTGATTGGTCCTTGAACTGGGTTGGGAAATCAAAGTTTCATATAGTAAAGCAAATGTTTCCACAAGAAACAATGTAAATATGAATAATGGGTTCCAGCCTTGAAAAAAGTCCATATTTTAGTGAAGGTTTGTACACTTTGAACACAATATGAAGTGCTATACAGTACTGTATATCAAACAAACATAACCAGGTGATGAATGAACGATATATTTATTAACAAGCTAAATTGACGACAAGCTGCTGTCTGTATGCCCTTTGGTGCCCTCACAAACGATCAAAAATCCTTAACTTTAACAACTTTATTGCTACAATAATAAACATTTGAAGAAGTAAAATCCACTTACAGTACATTAAGCTGATTCTGATTAGCGTATTTTTCGGATTATAAATCGCTCCGGCCGAAAATGCATAATAAAGGACAAAAACATATATAAGTCGCACTAGAGCAGGGGTCACCAACCTTTTTGAAACCAAGAGCTACTTTTTGGGTACTGATTAAAGCAAAGGGCTACCAGTTTCCATCCATCTATTTTCTACCGCTTATTCCCTTTGGGGTCGCGGGGGGCGCTGGAGCCTATCTCAGCTACAACCCTGGACAAGTCGCCACCTCATCGCAGGGGCTACCAGTTTTATACACACTTAAATAAATTGCCAGAAATAGCCAATTTGCTCAATTTACCTTTAACTCTATGTTATTATTAATAATTAATGATATTAATCTTTGTGGAAACACTGATCATCTTAATGATTTCTCACAATAAATATATATAGAAACAGATAAATATCAATATGCAACACTTTATTTTTATATTTTCTCTAAGTGCACATTTTTCTAATTGAACATTTTCAAATGATCACTTCTAAGACAGTTTGTGAAATCACAATATCCCATTTTAACAAATCATGAATTACTTTGCACCATGTTTGTACAAATAATAACTCATGTATAATACAAAAGTCAACTCTCAAATGTTTAAATAAATCATGTCACACTTTGAACTGGACACCAAATCTGTTATCTGTTTCTTTGTCAGTTAGTGAAGACCAAGTCTTTAAAATATTTTCTTGGATTTTCAAATTCTATTTGAGTTTTGTCTCTCTTAGAATTAAAAATGTCGAGCAAAGCGAGACCAGCTTGCTAGTAAATAAATAAAATTAAAAAAATATAGGCAGCTCACTGGTAAGTGCTGCTATTTGAGCTATTTTTAGAACAGGCCAGCGGGCTACTCATTTGGTCCTTACGGGCTACCTGGTGCCCGCGGGCACTGCGTTGGTGACCCCTGCACTAGAGTATAAGTCGCATTTTTTGGGGAAATTTATTTGATAAAATCCTACACTAAGAATAGACATTTGAAAGGCAATTTAAAATAAATAAAGAATAGTGAACAGGCTGAATAAGTGTATGTTATATGACGCATAAATAACGATCTGAGAACGTGCCTGGTATGTTAACGTAACACATTATGGTAAGAGTCATTCAAATAACTATAACATATAGAACATGCTATACGTTTACCAAACAATCAGTCACTCCTAATCACTAAATCCCATGAAATCTTCTTCCTCTGTGTCGCTTCTAAACAACTCTGCCAACTCCAAAGGTAGACAATGCGCCGCTTCCTCTTCTATCGGTACGTCGCTTATGTCAGAGTCATCGTCAGTTGCAGTTCCAATTATTCCAGCCTCTCTGAATCCGGACAGGATGGTTTCGGTTGCTGATATACGCCTAGTCTCTTACGTGAATGAGATAAATAATATTATTTGATATTTTACGGTAATGTGTTAATAATTTCACACATAAATCGCTCCAGAGTATGAATCGTACCCCCGGCCAAACTATGAAAAAAACTGCGCCTTATAATCTGAAAAATACGGTAACATCTGCAAAGTCCTCTCTTTAGCTGCTCCTTATGAGGAGAGGAATTATCCAAGGGGTCGGGGTAGAGGAGCTGTGTGTGTGTGTTTGCCGTTTTGGCATCTTTTTCCAGAAAAGTCTGTTCTCACAAATAAAAAACAAAAACGGTTTTCAATACGAGCAAGCACTAAATGGCTGCCAGCGTGACACAAAACGAATGCATGAAGCGTTTGTACACAGAAACATGGTACGTAAGCCAAAAAGTTGGCAAATAGAGGGGTTCATAAATCGAGGTTCCACTGTATGAAAGCAACTGTAATTTATTTGCATGCCAGACCACTCGAAGGCGATGTCACCGTGTAAAAGTTGACGCACGTCGACCAAAATGAGCTCGTCCTAAACTTGGTACACGTTCATAATTTTGTCTTGTGTCCAGTAAATGTAGAAGTGTTGCGCAACATGCACAGAGGTCCTCTGTTTTCATAATTTTCATTTAAAACATTAACACTGTGGTGTGATTGTACACTGAAGGGATGCATACATTTGTACCGTACGTGTTTTTGCAGATTAACTAATTCGCTTCCTACAAATATATCTGCTCAGTTTTGAGTTCAAGCCGAGTTCAAGCTTTTCAAAATTAAAACAATTACCGGTACAGCAAAATAATATTAGAATACCACCAAAGGCTAAGATAGCGGTTTCAAAGAGCGGCCTTAACAAATGCTTCACTATTAAAAGTTAAACTTTATCCAAATCTGATGACTGTGGTTGCTATATTGCTGTCGAAACAGTCTGCTTTTCCAAACTCTGCTTTTGTAACAACGCTATCCTTTTGTTGTGAGTACCGGTATTAGTGGCACCAAGCTTACATGGTTAAACCAGGAAGAGAGCGGGATATACTGTATGTGGCGCAGTTGAACGCGAGTGTCCCCTAGGCAGCCACCTATCAAAATATACAACAACTTCAAGTAGGGTTGGCTTTTGATTATCTGGTACCAGTTTTGACACCGCTCACACCGTTCCTGAACCACTACTTTAAAAAAGGAAGACTATTTTTATATATAAGTTGAATAAAGTACCGTATTTTCCAGACTATAAAGCGCACCGGTATATAGGCCGCACCCACTACATTTTAGAAGGAGAAAAATTCCCATATATTAGCTGCGGATATGTTGTGAAATGAGTTATTTACATCATACATTTTTGTAAATGTTTATTTACATACCGTGATTGTTTCCAAACGGTGTCTGTAAAACAGGTGATTAAACAATACAGACGTCATTGTCACGGACCCACTAGCTGCGCAAGTTAGCTCTCCAATCAGCTAAACAGACTCAATAACTCCACAGTGACATTTTGTTGAATTTACTGAGGAATTTGTGAAACTGAAAGAATGCCATTGTAAGTTAATAATACTAACACAGACACCTGTAAACATGTTAGCATATTAGTACATGCTAACAACGCTAGCTTGATAGGACGTACAAACATGCATGAAAACACTCCTACAGACATCACTCATGGGACGCTTTAGTAAGTATAAATTGTTGCGTTTTATTGTAAAACTTACAAATAGGGATAATCGCTTTTTGCCGATATTCCGATATTGACCAAACCCTTAATTACTGATACCGATATCAACCGATACCAATATATACAGTCGTGGAATTAACACATTATTATGCCTAATTTGGACAACCAGGTATGGTGAAGATAAGGTCCTTTTAAAAAAAATAAAATAAGATAAATAAATTAAAAACATTTTCTTGAATAAAAAAAGAAAGTAAAACAATATAAAAACAGTTACATAGAAACTAGTAATTAATGAAAATGAGTCAAATTAACTGTTAAAGGTTAGTACTATTAGTGGACCAGCAGCACGTACGATCATGTGTGCTTACGGACTGTATCCCTGCAGACTGTATTGATATATATTGATATATAATGTAGGAACCACAATATTAATAACAGAAAGAAACAACCCTTTTGTGTGAATGAGTGGAGGGAGGTTTTTTGGGTTGGTGTACTAATTGTAAGTGTATCTTGTGTTTTTTATGTTGATTTAATAAAAAAAATAAAAAAACCGATGCCAATAATAATTAAAAAAAAACAATGCCGATAATTTCTGATATTACATTCTAAAGCATTTATCAGCCGATAATATCGGCAGGCCGATATTATCGGACATCTCTACTTACAAACGTTGCTTGGCGTGATGAATGAAGAATCCATATGAATAGAAACGCCATGGACAATAAGTAAACGAAAGGCACTTCAACTTCTGGTTGAAAGCTTTAAACAGCAGGAGTTCACAATTACCCAGCAGCACCTGCAGTGCGCAAACTCATCCAAAAGATAGCGCCGTAGCACAAACAATAACACACCCTTTCAGTTTCATGAACATTATTTGCTTTATGGTTGTCGGCAGCGAAAAATCCATAAATTAGCTGCAGTGTTCTAAGCGTCCAGAATTTACGGTAATGAATATTTCTATAATGTAAATAAATGTATACATTCAGCAAAACTCAAGTCCTACAGAACACAGGCATGTGCAGAAAAAAAAAACTTTGTTGTAATTCAAGTGCATAGATTTGGAGCAGAAACTAAATGTTTATACATACGAGCATTATGTGTTTACTAGTTGATCTTTCTTTCAAGAGTCGCGTATTAATTAATCAAAATGACTTACAAGACGTTACCTCATTTTCAGGCTATTGAGTGCGCCGATAAATAAAAGCCACAACGACCTAATTTTTGTAAATGTACAAGTCTGAAACATGAAATATTAACATAGGCGCTTGTGTTCATTCACAAAGTTAACATTAGACCGTGCCTGTAACATGACATTAGTAGCCTCTGTACAGCACTGTCTTTGTACTCCTTTGCGCTGCAGCCTTTCAGGTCCTAGATTTCTGTTCTGTGTGGCGGGGTTTTCCTTTTTCGATGACCAGGGTTGATAGTCTTGGGCTTTGGTGTTGCGTCGTCTGCATTCGGTCGTTTTGTTCTCAGTGACGAGGGTGAGTGCATATAGGCTAAATGGCTGACTGAACGATTGTGCGAGTGCGTTTATGTGAATCTGGATAATTTCGTTGGTCTGATGTGACGAGGTTAAATATATTGGTGGCATGTGAAGCTCTTTAACCCGGAAAAAAAATAAAAATTAGGCGCAGCGTTGTATGATATGATACAGGGTTTCCGCACATAATTAAAAAGCATTGTCATTAAATGGGTTTTGCAAAAATGATGGTCTTTAAGGGCTTTAAAAAGCATTAATTACGCTGTGCAGATGCATCACACAATTGTAGGTTTGGGCCAAAGGGTCGATTAATTGAACGATACATGAACTTGATAACTTTGCTAGCATCGCTAGTCTGTGTGTTTCATTTCTTCCTCGCTGGCTTTCAAATGAAACAAGTGGTGTCACTGTGTGCATCGCTCTTAGCACCCGAGCACGTTTATTTGACAGAAGGGTTAAATGAGTGCAGTGAAGCCTCCAGTCAGTTGTTTTGCTATGAGCAGGCAGGACCGCAAGCTCACACACACACACACACACAGAATACACAGACCTGGCCTCGCTAGTAAGAAGCACTGCTCATTAAGTAGCTGAAGTTAGGAGGAAAAACCATGATTACAAAGCCAAATGTTTGGAACTGAATGAGAAACAGGAACCCATCGGTGAGGCACGGATGTCAGAGCGGCCGCGCCAGCAAATTGAGGGTTCTATGTTCGATTCCAGCTTCCACCATACTAGTCACGGCTGTTGTGTCTTGGGCAAGACACTTGACCCACCTTGCTCCCTGTGGCACCTGCAATGGTGTGTGAATGTGCAGGACTACCTTGAAAAAGAGATGATTAATCTCAATGGAACTTTCCGGGGTTAATTAATAAGGGTAAAAAAAAATCAGAACGGATGAACGAGCAAGTATGTTGTTATGACATCGGCAGCAAAAAAATACAACGGAAAAATCCACCTGATCCAGTTTTTCCAACTGGGGGCAAAAAAACTGCACTTCATATAGTCAATATTCATTGAAGTGCAGTTTTTGCTTAAATATTATTTATTATAACCTATTTAAGATAATTCAGTTATTGCCCTTACAATTACAATGATAAACAAATACTAAAAAATAATAAAAGTCATGACAAATACTGGTATGTTTATTGCGTTTGAAAGGGTTACTTGCATTATCATATGATTGCATTAGTTAACTTTTCTACTATTCAAATGTATCATTGTCAAAAGCTCACAATTTTCTCTGTCCATGCAAGCTTTTGCTAACTTGACTCTCGCCAGATCCTTGTAGTTCGCTGAGCTCCACACAGGGATCTGGGCTCGAGGGCAAAGAAAATCCTTCAAGATAGCAAAAAATAATGAACCAATCAGGATCGCCGGGCGGGATTTCATACATGAGACGTAGCGCCGAAGTGACTGTTTGATTCAAACAACAATGGCGTCACGCAGCGAGGAGTCGTGTGCTGACATTGATTCTGCTATTGCAACTGTTTTGTCGAATCTATCGAATATTAATTATATTAAGATGAACAGAGAACTTTTCGCTCTGCCGTTATCCAATATGTCGGTTGTTAGGTTTTGGATTTCCCAGCGTCACGGCTTGATTTCGATGTGAGTGGTTGAAGTAGCACGTCATTCAAGATAACGGACAGGTGGTTTATCCAATCACATTTTTTACAAGGCCTCGCCTTCTGAAATACATCTCCTTTTGAGAAGTCCCAGATCCTTGTGTGGAGCCCAGCGAACTACAAGGATCTGGTTGAGAGTCAGGTTAAGCTTTTGCAGGGTTTCCCCTCTATGTATTTGATTGTGGCGGTGCGCTGTAGCAATATTTTCGCCGCCACACTTTAATAGTGAGGTTTTTTTTCTTTCCTGAAAACAAAATAAAATTATATGATGTAGCGTCCATAAGAAGACAAAGTCTGACGATTTAAAAAAAAAAAAAAAATTTTTTATTTTTTTTATTTTTTTAAAGCTTTTATTGCTAATTTTATGCTACAGGCCCAAATCCAGCAAGTATTTCCCCCATGCACGCACGTGCGCCTCTGTGTTTCACCCTTAGACACACGTTTCCTCGTTCTCTGCCGGCAAGGTGTGTTCACAGACCTCGGGAAAAATGAACACACTAACATAGACATCAACACCAGCAGGTGGTTACAGTATGAATAAATATATTCATCTCTATTTATTTTTCTGCACTATTGACTAGTGATGCACCGGAAATTTGGCTGAAAAAAGACGTAATTTGATCAACGGAACAGCGCTGCTGAAACGGAATGTTGTGATGACATAAGCTATACGCACAGGGTTGTTTGGATCGGAGGCAGCATGTCCGCGATGTGGACGTACTTTAATATATCTCAGATATTCCCGCGGACAGCGATCTTCCAAATTTAAGATGACACTGGCGGCTTTTAAGGAGAGAGAGGCTCCCAGCAGCGCGAAACAAGTGTGACGTCAGGCAGAAAAGGAGTTTCTAAACACGAGTACATTCTACAATAACACCAGAAATAAATGCTAATATGTTGCCAGTCGTTTTAATAAAGAAAGAGTGACTAAAATGTTTGGAGAAATCTAATTGAAAAAACTATTCTCAGCAAAGTACGTTGTATAATAAGCAGCAACAATTGAAAAATAGCCAAACAATTGAAAAATAGCTAAAACCATGTTATGTAAGATGGTTTTGGCTTTAATATGTTTGATATAATATGTTAATAATATAGTTAGTAACATATTTGTTTTGAATGTATGTGTTGTTCACTTTTTAAAGAAAATATACACATCATAGCAATTAATGTGATGTCATTGCCCCTAGCAACGCCCCCACCGCCACATGTATCTTGGCAATCTAGGGAAAACCTTATCCACTATCACCTTCAAGCACCTGTTGAACGTTGCCGAGTCTGCAGCTTTTGATGTAAAGCACAAGGAAACCTCAATCACATCAAAGTTTATGTTGCAAAATGTTTCTTTTTTTCAATCACGTGGCCTCGAGGGACATCTGGGCACTTCCGGGTTTCAGGCAGTGGTCCAGAGCATTATTATACTACCGCTAATTTACCTTAGTCAGTGCATATTTGGGCGTATTTTGAAAGGTTTACAGGCAAATATAAAAGCGATCATGAAAAAAATATTTAAAATTGGATGGAGTGGATTTTTACACTCTTAAGAAAAATATATTATAACAAGATGTTACTGCTCGCTACAACCTAATTTCATTTGACACAGTATTTAAAGAAGAAAAGATTGGAGGCACATCATGTCTTTACATCTGAGGGGTCCACAAATTAGGCATTAATCGGTCAAAGTTGTATTTATTCATGCATCGCTAAGTAACGTATTTGATTGACATAACGAGTGTCGTGCTGCTGTGGTCGTGACGCTAATGAGGAAAAACGATCAGTTTGTTTGCATTTGATTTCCTGCTACACATATTAGTCTCATCTACGATTCATGTCTGCAGTTGTTTTTATGCTGTGAAGTATATTTTGTCTCATTATTTAGCTACAGATGTCCCTGTTGTTCAGCAATGTTTGCGAGTGATATCAAGATTTATTCATCTACTTCATTAATACTATTAAGGATATTTTCTTGATGCTAACAAATATCACCAAAGACGCTGTAATTGGGTCATCCGTGTCGAATAAAACACTTTGCTTTCCTGTACAACATCAACTAAGCTTTTAGTTTATGTTATGAAAATGGACAATGAAAATACAATGGATTGGACCAACAATCACAATATTTATAACCAGGACTTAACATGACGTTAGTTTATTTGCACAAGCAGGTCTTCTAGTTATATTTAGGCGTAGCAACCACAAAAGAACACAAACTAATGCCATCTCTTGTCCTTTCTTTACGTTTAGTTGGGCTCTGAAACAATACTAAAATGGTAGGGAATAAACTCGATTGAGTCACATAAAGTTTCTCAAACAAATCAAATGTTCAAACAAACATTTTACAAAATGATCTCTGCAGACACGATTGTATTCCACAAATAGATTAAAGTGATATTTTTAAGAGCCATTTCCTTCTACGCACTTTCCTTATTGCCTTTACGAGCCACTCTTTGGGGACTCTATGAAAGTTATTTCCTATCTATTTGAACGACTGGAACACCCAAGAACGAAACAACAATACGACAGTTTCTGCTCAAACTCTACACTATGACTTGTTTTTAATGTTATGCCCAAGCTGCTTGACCATCCTGTCAATTAAGCCACCAAGAAGAAAAACAGATGTGACGTCACATGCAACCCTTCTATAGATAATGTTTTGTTTTGCTAAAAAAATATTTTTAAAGTTTGTTTTGCTAATCTATGTTGATTGGGCTGGGAATCTCAAGAGTACCTTACGCTACGATACAATATGTGATGTTTAATAATCATAATATCAAAAACTAAAATACAATTCATATTTTGAATGTCTGCGACCTATTTTGCGTATTATATTGCTTTCGTTCCACTGTGATGCCTGCAAGGAGCAAAGTGAATATTCCCTAAGGATACTGTAGTGCGATTGTTTGAAGATGTAGTGTTAGTCATCCAAGTTTCCGGACCATAGGGCGCACCGGACCATAGGGCGCACTGCCGATGAATGGCCTATATTTGATCTTTTTTCATATATTAGGTGCACCGGATTATATGGCGCATTAAAGGAGTCATATTATGATTTTTTCTAAATGTAAAAGACTTCCTTGTGGTCTCCATAACATGTAATGGTGGTTCTTTGGTCAAAATGTTGCATAAATGATGTTTTACACATCTTCAAGTCACTTTCTGACAGTCGCTTCCGGAATGCGCCGTTTTGTGGGCGGTCTTATTTACGTGACTCACCTTCGGCAGCGTCTTCTCCCCGTCATCTTTGTTGTAGTGGTGTAGCGTGCAAGGACGGGAGTGGAAGAAGTGTCAAAAGATGGAGCTAACTGTTTTAATGACATTCAGACTTTACTTCAATCAACAACGGAGCAGCATCTCATCATCCAGAAACAACACCGGAAATGTGTCCCGTGAAAAACCGTCCGACCGGAACTCTAATAACTAACGTTCCTTGGGTGTATAATGAAAACTCACTACACCGGTATGTTTTAGCGCTTTCATGGTGAGTTTACTGACAGATAGAAGTAAGAACTTTACATTACTTTATATTAAAAATGGCATCAGCGAAGGATGAATGTCCCATAACAAAAAGATAGAGAAAAAGAAGAAATAATATTGCGAAACAAAACGCCAGATAATATATCTTACCTTATACACACACCATAATAATACTTCTATGTTTAATGCCCCGACAATCCTTTAAGCGGTGCGGCTTCATAGCTTACCAAAGTCGTACTAAAACATTTTGATAGATTTTTGAGTGCCGTGTGTAATGTTTCTATATTTTCAATGGAACAATTTAAAATGTTGGTGTTTACTTGAGGTATATTGCCATCAAAGTGGTCTACTACTACTGGTCACACTAATCATTACACCATGCACCAAATACAATAGCTTCAAGGTGGGTAAGCTGAACCAAACGTATTCCTTGCATTAGGTGCACCGCGTTATAAGGTGCACTGTCGAGTTTTGAGGGGGGAAAAAGGAATTTAAGTGCGCCTTGTAGTCCGGAAAATACGGTACATATTCACTGCACCGAAGGATAAAACACAACCGTTTATGGCGAGAGACTGAAAGTGTGTGGAACGGTTCGATTGTTTTATTTCTAAGGTTAAATATGACAATATATTGTCACACTCTTAAGAGAATGACTGTTAACTTGTTCAACCTCTGCTAACATTCAAGCAGCTGCTAGCTTCAATGACATGTTTATAACAGCAGACATGTTTGCATGCTGTCACCTCTGAGTAGCCAATCAGCACAGCTTACATTGCTTCAATTCGACACACGGCAGCAATCGATGGTTCATTTTGGGTGCCCCCTCTCCCGTCGGTGCACACTGTCTGCCCAGCAGCCGTCCCGCTGACGTCCAGGTGAGTGTGCGAGTGACGAGGCCTTTTATAGCAGCTGAGCTAACGCGTAGTCTGCCATCCAACCCCAAAAAACCTCTGTCACTTGATGATTGCAGGGTTCCAGCTTCCCTTTTCCAGTGGAACACCTTTGCAAGTAAACAATAACAAACAAGCTTCTACCTCTTTCTTGTCACCATTGCTAGACAAATGTTTATGGATCAGCCAGGAGACGAAAAATGCGTCCTTTTGAAGGTTTTCAACGCAAGGCTATTGTAATTTGTCCCACGGACGAGGATTTAAAAGAGCGAACATTAAAGCAAACCAATGAGCAGGGGAAGGATGTGCCCGATCATGCTGTGTTAGAAATGAAAGGTAGGAACGCTGTGGATTCAAGCAACTCAACACCAGATCTACTTTTTGTTCTTTTATTTTTGAAACTTTTTCTATGTTGTCTCTGTAAAAAAAAAAAAAAAAAATCAAACTTGAAAGATGCCTCCTTTCCCCGCCCCCGTCATCTCCCCACCATTAGACCGTTATCAGACCTGGACTTTATTTATTTTGAAAGCAGTCCCCATGATTCTTTTGTAATTTGCCCTGTCTTCATGCACTGCAAACTGAGGCGGCGTGCTAGCACCATCCTAACGCTAGGTATTCGCTGTCCTTGGTTTGCAGTGCTTTTTTTACCAGTCCCCCCCTCCCTCCCCCCCTCCTGTGTCTGCTTACGCAAATGTTGCTTCTACGGAGGAAACGTTTGTTGTTGTAAATGCGTCATCTTTCTGCTCTTAAGTTTTTCCTCCTCCTCTGCGTGACACTAATTGCTGTCTTTTTTTGTCTTCTGGTGGTGTGACCGCTCTGGTCCTCACTGCTCCCCCCTCCCCTCCCTCCCTTTCTCTCTCTCTATCTCCACCCTGGCTCGCCCTCCCCAAGCCAACTTCACCCTCCCGGAGGTGTGCGACTTCCTAGAGGACGTGAGCTTCGGCGAGATACAGCGCGAGGACGCTGAGAAGCTGCTGAAGCAGTACAACGAGGAGGGCCGCAAGGCCGGCCCGCCCCCCGACAAACGCTTCGACAACAGGCAGGGCGGGTACCGTGGCCGCGGCAGCTTCCAGCGCTACGACAGCCGCGACGCCCCTCGTGGCGGGTACCAGAACCGCAGCGGCGACTCTGGAGGTCACAGAGGTGAGTCGGCGCTCTCTTATCTTTGTCACATTTCAAGAAAAAGACAGAGCTCCAGCCTGCTTTTGGAGATTTTGGAAGAGTCAAATATCGTATTTCCCGGACTATAGAGCGCAAGTAGCACCCACTAAATTTTAGAAGGAAAAAATATTTTTCCATATATTAGCCGCACCAACCGATAAACTGCAGATATATATGTTGTGGAATGAGTTATTTCCACAGAAATGTTTATTTACATACCTTAATTGTTTCCAAACGGTTTCTGTAACATGGCAGTAAAACGGCTGATCAAACAACACATAAGTCGTCAACAAAAACCCACTATCTGTGCAAACTCGCTCTCCAATCAGCTAAACAGACTCAATAACTCCACGGTGGTGTTTTGGTGAATTTACTGAGGAATTTGTGAAACGGAAACAATACAAAAAGAATGCCATTGTAAGTTAATACTAACACAGACACTATTAGCTAATGCTAACGACGCTAGCTTGATTACATTACTATAGCACGCACAAATATGCATGAAAACACTCCTATAGACATCACACATGGGACAGTTTAGTAAGTAAGAATTGTTTTAGTTATATTGTAAAGCTTACTTGGAGTGATGAATGAAGAATCCATACGAGTAGAAACGCTATGGGCGTCGAGAAGACAGAACTGCACTTTTACTTCCGGTTCAAAGTTCTATAAACAGAAGGGCAATACAGCTCCTGCAGTGTGCAAACTTGTCCAAAAGCTGGCGCTATAGCACAAACAACAACACACCTTTTCAGTGTCTTTGCTTTGTTTTTGTTTTTTAAATTATTTGTATTATGGTTGCCAGCAAAGAAAAATCCTTATTAGCCTCACCGGGCAATAAGCCGAAGATATGTACGTTGCGAAATGAGTTATTTACACATAAATATTCTGTGAATGTTTATTTACATACCTTAATTGTTTCCAAACGGTGTCTGTAACATGGCAGTAAAACGGCTGATCAAACAAAACAGAAGTCATTGTCTGTGGAAGCTAGCTCTCCAATCAACTAAACTGACTCAATAACTCCACGGTGACGTTTTGGTGAATTTACTGAGGAATTTGTGAAACTGAAACAATACAAAAAGAATGCAAGTTAATAAAGTTAATAGTACTAATGCACACTTGTAAATGTGTTAGCACATAAGCTAATGCTAACCACGCTAGGTTGATTACATTACGATAGCACGTACAAATATGCATGAAAACACTCCTACAGACATCACACATGGTACACTTTAGTCAGTAAGAATTTTTTTAGTTGTATTAAAAAACTTACAAACGTTACTTGAAATGATAATTGAAGAATCCATACAAGTAGAAAGGCTGTGTACATCTAGGTAATGGAAATTAGTTTAAGCAGAAGGGCAATGCAGAACTTGTCCAAAAGATGGCACCATAGCACAAACACATCTATTCAGTGTCTTTGCTTGTTTGTTTGTTTTAAACTATTTGCATTATGGCCGTCAGCAAAGAAAACCGTTTCATAAGCCGCAGGGTGCGAAACGTAGGAAAAAAGGTTGTGGAATTAAAACAATTTTTTTACCGGAATTCAGGTATTTTATTTCACTCTTATCCAGCCAGCGAGTATTTAAACCTGCTAACATTAGCATGCCAGATTATTTAGCAGATTATGCAGGTATACGCCTCAGTCAAATTTTTTTTTTTATTTAACATGCTAACATTAGCATGTTAGTATACAAGCTCATTTTATATAACCCCAAGAGTCATATTTTATTTGACGCTAGCGCGCTAACTGTTAGCATTTCAGTTCAGCTTCGACTTTCCATTATTCACACGCATTTTCTAGTTAAAAAGGTTACATTTGCATCATTGTAGACCTTAAACATCAGGTATTGGTTGTGCTTGCAGGCTACAATCGTGGCAGCTACAACCAGAGCCGCTGGAGCAACAACAGCAACAGCAACAGCAACAACTACCGTGATGGAGGCTCCGACTCGCGCTCTGGGTACCGCAGCCAGTCGACTGCATCCACCTACAGCAGGCCGGCTTCTTACAACAAGGGAGGATACAACCAAGTGAGTCCAACTTTGTGCTCTTGTGGCGGGCCCAGTCCTCCCTGTAGACTCACACGCGCTCCTCCGCTCCCCCAGCAGAGCTACGGCCAGAACTACAACCAGGGCGCCTACAACCAAGCAGGCTACAACCAGAGCGGCTACAACCAGAGTTACTATGGCAACTACAGCCAGTACCCCGGCTACAGTCAGAGCTACAGCCAGCCGGCCGCCACAGTGCAGACATACCAGCAGCCCCTGCCTCAGCATCAGCCCCCCGCTCAGCAGCCACAACAGCAGCAGACCCAGCAGAGCTACAACCAGCAGTATCAGCAGGTGATTATTATCTTTGGCCACCTAACCATTCCATTCCTAATCAAATCTCCATTCAACACGATTCTCGCAGTGTATTAATTGGTATATTAATTATAATAAAACCTTTTCAAAACTGCTTACAGGTTAGAAAGGCTCCTTTCAGTTGTATGGAAATGACCCTAAAAACGTCTTTTTAAAAATAAATTCCTTTATTAAAAAAGGAAAAATGATAAATACAATTTTTTTTATTAAAAAAAAAAAACATTTTTATAATAATTAAACAGTCTATTTTTCATACAAAATATATTTTTTTACTAAATAGATTTGAAAAAAATATAAGTCGTTTTAGAATTGGGATGAATAATATTTGCTATTCTGGCTGCATGGTGAAGCCCTAAAGGTATTTTCAATAATGAATTCTTATTAAAAACTATGTACTTTTATTTAATTTTTTGGTAAATCCTTTTTTGACAATTGTGAATCGGTTTAGAATTTGGATGAATAAAAATTGCCATTCTGGTTGCATGGAGATGAGATAAAAGCATTTAAAAAATATATTCTGGATAAAATATATATTTGAACAAAAATATATATATTTTTATTATTCGATTTTTTTAATTGAATTAAAATTAGGATCAAGAAAAATTGTGATTCTGATTGCATTGAGAAGCGCTAAAAAAAATGTTTGAATCTATTCATGCATAAACCAAAAATTATATATATTTTTGATGTAATTTTTGTTTGTAAATTGATTTAGGAAAATTATGAATCTGTTTAGAACTGGGATGAATAAGAACTGTGATTCTGGCTGCATGGAGATACCCTAAAAATACATTTAAAAAATATATTTATTTTTAAATTGATTTTTTTTAAATTATGAATTTATTTAAAATCGGAATGAAGAAGAATTGTGATTGGAGTTGCATTGAGATGGCCTAAGAAACCTTTTTAAATGGGAACTGCACTTTTTAAAAACATTTTGCCTATTGTTCAGAATCATGAGAGACAAGAGGACACTAGGGTTTTTTTTTTTTGCATTCTAACATAAAAATTGGCTTGTTCTCGGTGGCTAGCAATGCATCTAATGAGAGTAATCAATTCTACAATCACTTTAAAAATGCATTCAAAAAGCGTCAATACTTCATTTACGTTCCGTAACCTGTATAATAATCAAAATGTAGCAACATTGTTATTGTAAGAGCAAACACTGAGGAACTATTTGTCTAGTGTACTAACACATTAGCGTGCTCCGGTATTAGCCGTAAAAGCTAACTACGGCAAGAGATAAGCTAACTTCTACAACAACACGAAATGCGTTAGTTTGTAATACACAACACTGTGATAAAACACCAATCTGTACTGAGTGAAAAACATGAACAATCATATTACAGTATCTGTAAAGTATTATTTCATGTTTTGTTTGTACACAGCTAGCCAGACAATGTATGTACTGTAGTTGTACTAACACACATGACGTGCTGCGTGTATCATCATCAATATAAAGTGTGGCTCCCTTCGTGGATAGTTGTCTGTTTGGTCCAGCTGGCCGGAGACATTTTTTCCTGTTTATTTTGGGTAAGCAATCGATTTATGTCGAAATAACTTGGCTCCCAGTTCCATATTCATAGCGTCAAAATCACTTTCACCTCACTCCCAGCTTCAGTCTGCTCCAACGTCTCACTCTTCCTTCGTGCTGGCTTCTTGAAGCAGTACTTCATCCTCAGTAAATTCAGCTTCAAAAATATAATGTTGTGAATCCTCCTTTGTTCAAAAATAGTCTTTTTCATTGTTTGTTACTTAGTCTGCCATGATTAGAACACACACTCGTGTTTGATTCCGGAAGTAGGAACACACTTTGGTTGCAAGAAGTCAGACGTACGTTGCTATGGAAACAGAAATCAATGCACTGAAGAAGTGGTTAAAATATGGTTAATATTGTACACATTACATATTGTTATGAAGGTGTCTGTTACTTCGTCATATATATATACTTGCAGTGTGTATATTGTACATAATACATATTGTTTTGAAGGTGTCTGTTACTACATTATATATATATATACCGTATTTTCCGCACTATAAGGCGCACCTAAAAACCACAATTTTTCTCAAAAGCTGACAGTGCGCCTAATAACCCGGTGCGCTTTATTACGATTCATTTTCATAAAGTTTCGGTCTCGCAACTTCGGTAAACAGCCGCCATCTTTTTTCCCGGTAGAACAGGAAGCGCTTCTTCTTCTACGCAAGCAACCGCCAAGGAAAGCACCCGCCCCCATAGAACAGGAAGCGCTTCACCCGCCCCCATAGAACAGGAAGCGCTTCACCCGCCCCCGGAAGAAGAAGAAAAAACGCGCGGATATCACCGTACGTTTCATTTCCTGTTTACATCTGTAAAGACCACAAAATGGCTCCTACTAAACGATCCGGGTCATAAAAAGACGCAATCTCTCCATCCGCACACGGATTACTACCGTATTTCACAGCAACTGAACCGCACTGTGGAACGGGAGCACGTACGGTGAATATTCGCTCCACAGGGAATGAGAAGTCATCCTTCACTGTGGTTCTAGCTTGCCATGCTAACTTCCACTCATGGTGATATTCAAAAGGAAGACCTTGCCAAAAGAGACCTTTCCAGCCGGCGTCATCATAAAAGCTAACTCGAAGGGATGGATGGATGAAGAAAAGATGAGCGAGTGGTTAAGGGAAGTTTACGCGAAGCGGCCGGCCATGGACGGCCATGTTGATATATGACTCTATGCGCGCCCACATCACAGATGGTGTCAAAAAACAAGTGAAGCACACAAATACAACACTCGCCGTCATTCCGGGTGGATTAACCAAAGAACTCCAACCGCTGGATATTGGTGTCAACAGGGCATTCAAATCACGACTGCGAACTGCGTGGGAAAAATGGATGACCGAAGGCGAACACACCTTCACTAAGACGGGCAGACAACGCCGGACAACATACGCCAACATCTGCCAGTGGATTGTAAATGCCTGGGCAGATATTTCTGTCACAACTGTGGTCCGAGCTTTCCGGAAGGCAGGATTCACAGAACTGCTGCACAACAACAGCGACACTGAATCCGATGATTTCGAAGAGACGGAGCCCGCCATTTTGGAAGCCACGCTAGCGCAACTTTTCAATTCGGACACCGAAGACGAAGAATTCGAAGGATTTACCGGTACGAATGAAGAATAACTTCAGAAAGTGAGCGCTATGTTTATTTTGTGTGTTGTGTGTTGTGACATTAACGTTCGAGCAACATTACCGGTATGTTGCTATTGCTCTACACCATTTTGAATTTTACTATGTTTGTGATTGCACATTTGTACATTTTGGGACAGAGTTGTTAGAACGCTGGTTTTCAATATATTATTAAAGTTTGACTGAACTATCTGACTGTTTTTTTGACATTCACTTTAGCGCAGCGTTTTTTTGACATTCACTTTAGCGCAGCGTAGGCGCGGCTTTTAGTCCGGGGCGGCTTATTGGTGGACAAAATTATGAAATATGTAATTCATAGAAGGTGCGGCTAATAATCCGGTGCGCCTTATAGTGCGGAAAATACGGTACTTGCAGTGTGTATATTGTACATATTACATATTGTTATGAAGGTGTCTGTTACTACATTATATATACGTATATATACTTGCAGTGTGTATATTGTATATATTACATTTTGTTATGAAGGTGTCTGTTACTACGTCATATATATATACTTGCAGTGTGTATATTGTACATATTACAAATTGTTATGAAGGTGTCTGTTACTACATTATATATACTTGCAGTGTGTATATTGTACATATTACATATTGTTATGAAGGTGTCTATTACTACATCATATGTATATTTGCAGTGTGTATATAAAACGTTGATGAAGGGTTTTTAAGTTGTTTTAGAGGGTTTTGAAAGCTACAACGGTGACTCTTATTAGCCAAATCTTCCAAGCGTTTTTTCTATCTTTGTAAAATAAAGTGTGTTCTTGTCTCTTATGTGAACGATAGGCAAAGTTCCCCCAAAAAAGTGTAGTTCCCCTTTAAAAATGTTTTTTTAAAGTAAAATCAAAAAGGGATTTTTTTGTAAATCGATTTCTGAAAATTATGACTCGATTTAGAATCGGAATGAATAATAATTGGGATTCGGATGTGAATTGATTTTATTTTGTGCACCCCAAATAAATACCCTGTCATGGTGATTTTATTGCTGCTGATGTCATTACTCTAAAAAAACAAAAACAATCATTGTTTCTCTTTCAGTACGCTCAGCAGTGGCAGCAGTACTACCAGAACCAGAACCAGTGGAACCAGTATTACAGCCAGTACGGGGGCTACCCAGGACAGGGCAGCCAAGGCTCCTCCTCTGGCACTCAGTAGCCCCGCCCCCTTCAAGTCCACCCCCCCCAACACTTCCTGGTGTGGCCTGCCAGCTAGAAAGGAGTGGAGTCCCAACATTCATTCCTTCAGGTGTCCTTTCTTCTTTTTCCCCCTAAATCAGTCTTATGTGGCGCGGTGGCGGCGAGGTGATAGATGCTAGCTAGCTAGATGCTAACCTGACAAAGCAGAGAGCTTCAGTGTGAGAAAAGTCCACACTTGAGATACATCCACAGCGTGGGCGGGGCGGAGAACAAAAGCATGCCTTTTACTTTCATTTTACCTTCTTTCTCGGTTTCGGTGAGCGAGATCAATTACTCCTGCAACATTTTAGAAGTGTTCATAATGCCACTTTTTCAGTAGATGTATAATGCTTCTTTTTTTTAATCCCCTTGTGCTTGTTGTAGTTCAAAAACGTTTTTTTTTTGTACCAGTGTGGTAAAAACCTAATAACCCGAGCTGTTTCTTGTCTTTATACAATAAAAGCCGTTGTCTACACCTGGACCAAACCTCACAGCTTCTTCTTCAACATTTAGCCTTTTTTTTTTTTATCACAGAGACATTTCTACAGTAGGGAACGGATTAATTTGGATCTCGCGTGAGATGAATGCAGTCTGCTGAAAATGATGGAAAGCGCCACTCGACATAGCAACTGACGCTGTAGTCCAAGTTGGAATTGCCACAAAACACATTTTAAGATATGCAACTAGGGCTGGGCCGATATAACAATATCAATCAATCAAAGTTGATTTATATAGCCCTTCATCACAGATGTCTCAAAGGGCTGCACAAGCCACAACGACATCTACATCGCAATAGACATGTAATCGATATCAATAAAAATGCGTTCCATTAAACGTTCGATATAAATGTACAAACCCCGTTTCCATATGAGTTGGGAAATTGTTAGATGTAAATATAAACGGAATACAATGATTTGCAAATCCTTTTCAACCCATATTCAGTTGAATGCACTACAAAGACAACATTATTGATGTTCAAACTCATAAACTTTTTTTTTTTTTGCAAATAATAATTAACTTAGAATTTCATGGCTGCAACACGTGCCAAAGTAGTTGGGAAAGGGCATATTCACCACTGTGTTACATGGCCTTTCCTTTTAACAACACTCAGTAAACGTTTGGGAACTGAGGAGACACATTTTTGAAGCTTCTCAGTGGAATTCTTTCCCATTCTTGCTTGATGTACAGCTTAAGTTGTTCAACAGTCCGGGGGTCTCCGTTGTGGTATTTTAGGCTTCATAATGCACCACACATTTTCAATGGGAGACAGGTCTGGACTACAGGCAGGCCAGTCTAGTACCCGCACTCTTTTACTATGAAGCCACGTTGATGTAACACGTGGCTTGGCATTGTCTTGCTGAAAAATAAGCAGGGGCGTCCATGGTAACGTTGCTTGGATGGCAACATATGTTGCTCCAAAACCTGTATGTACCTTTCAGCATTAATGGCGCCTTCACAGATGTGTAAGTTACCCATGTCTTGGGCACTAATACCCCCCATACCATCACAGATGCTGGCTTTTACACTTTGCGCCTATAACAATCCGGATGGTTCTTTTCCTCTTTGGTCCGGAGGACACGACGTCCACAATGTATGTATGTATGTATGAAATGTGGACTCGTCAGACCACAGAACACTTTTCCACTTTGTATCAGTCCATCTTAGATGAGCTCAGGCCCAGCGAAGCCGACGGCGTTTCTGGGTGTTGTTGATAAACGGTTTCCGCCTTGCATAGGAGAGTTTTAACTTGCACTTACAGATGTAGCGACCAACTGTAGTTACTGACAGTGGGTTTCTGAAGTGTTCCTGAGCCCATGTGGTGATATCCTTTACACACTGATGTCGCTTGTTGATGCAGTACAGCCTGAGGGATCGAAGGTCACGGGCTTAGGTGCAGTAATTTCTCCAGATTCTCTGAACCCTTTGATGATATTACAGACCGTAGATGGTGAAATCCCTAAATTCCTTGCAATAGCTGGTTGAGAAAGGTTTTTCTTAAACTGTTCAACAATTTGCTCACGCATTTGTTGACAATGTGGTGACCCTCACCCCATCCTTGTTTGTGAATGACTGAGCATTTCATGGAATCTACTTTTATACCCAATCATGGCACCCACCTGTTCCCAATTAGCCTGCACACCTGTGGGATGTTCCAAATAAGTGTTTGATGAGCATTCCTCAACTTTATCAGTATTTATTGCCACCTTTCCCAACTTCTTTGTCATGTGTTGCTGGCATCAAATTCTAAAGTTAATGATTATTTGCAAAAAAAAAAATGTTTATCAGTTTGAACATCAAATATGTTGTCTTTGTAGTGCATTTAATTGAATATGGGTTGAAAAGAATTTGCAAATCATTGTATTCCGTTTATATTTACATCTAACACAATTTCCCAACTCATATGGAAGCGGGGTTTGTATATATTTTTTTATAATTATTTTTATATATATATTTACCGTATTTTTCGGATTATCAATCGCAGTTTTTTTCATAGCGATTTATGTGTGAAATTATTAACACATTACCGTAAAATATCAAATAATATTATTTATCTAATTCCCTTAAGAGACTAGGCGTATATATGCAATCGTCACACACACACGTCAACCAATAAAAAATTTGGCGGGGGCGGGTCATGGCAGAAGTACATTGTGGGGAAAAAAAGATGCTACCTGCTACTACTTCCGTACCTATAAAAATGGATCATTTCAACATTGGCAGTAACTTATAAAACCTGAGAAGAGTTGAACAAAAATGGCACCGAAAAGGAAATCATATACTGCAGGTCACAAGCTGGACGTAGTGAAATATGCAGCAGAAAACGGCAATCGAGCAGCAGAAAGAAAGTTTGGAGTATGAAATACATTTCCGCAAATAAATGCGACTTATATATTTTTTTTTCCTTCTTTATTATGCATTTTCGGCCAGTGCAATTTATACTCCGGGGCGATTTATAATCTGAAAAATACAATATACCATATTTTTCCGACCATAGGGCGCACAGGATTAAAAGGCGCACTGCTGATGAGCGGGTCTATTCAGGTCTTTTTTCATACAAAAGGCTCGCCGGATTATAGGCTGCATTAAAGCAGTGTTTTTCAACCTTTTTTGAGGCGAGGCACATTTTTCTCATTAAAAAATCCGTAGGCACACCATCAGCAGAAAAGGTTAAAAAATGAAACTCCACCAGGTCGTCGTGCCTTATTTTGAGTTTGTTGGTGTTTTCCTGTGTGTAGTGTTTTAGTTCTTATTATTTTGGTGGCCCTTCCTGTTTTGTTGGTGTTTTCCTGGAGCAGTTTCATGTCTTCCTTGGAGCGCTATTCCGCACACCTGCTTTGTGTTAGCAAGCAAGACGATTTACATTGTTGCTATCCTTGTTTGTGTGGACATTGTTGATTGTCATGTCAAGAACGGATGTACTTTGTGGACGCTGTAAGTTTTTGCTGTCGTCCAGCGTTCTGTTTCTGTTAACTTGCCAGTTCAGTTTTACTTTCGGTTTGCATAGTCATTGCCTGTCCCTTTCCCTTTTGTTAATTTTTGGTTTAAGCATTACATACCTTTTTACCTGCACACTGCCTCCCGCTGTGGTCTGCATATTGGGATCACAACAAACCATCCTCGTCTCACCCGGGAGGTATAGCTCGGTTGGTAGAGCAGCCGTGCCAGCAACTTGAGGGTTGCAGGTTCGATCCCCGCTGCCGTTGTGTCCTTGGGCAAGACACTTTACCCACCTGCTCCCAGTGCCACCCACACTGCTTTAAATGTAACTTAGATATTGGCTTTCACAATGTAAAAGCGCTTTGAGTCACTTGAGAAAAAGCGCTATATAAATGTAATTCACTTCACTTCACCCGACACATTCCGACTTTTACAAAGCAATGAACTACCTGCTGCCACCTACTGACATGGAGTATTACGCGGTTACCCTGTCGAGTTTTACACAGCACAGACACTAAGCAACGGCACATTATTTGCAGATTATAATTATTGATTTGCAAAAAATATTTTTTGGACCAATTAGGTGAAGTTGCATAATTTCCCACGGCACACTAGACAATATACAGTGGTTGAAAAGCACTGCATTAAAGGAGTCGTATTATGTTTTTATTCTATGTATGTATCTTTATTCAACCTACTCAGTGGCCTAGTGGTTAGAGTGCCCGCCCTGAGATCGGTAGGTTGTGAGTTCAAACCCCGGCCGAGTCATACCAAAGACTATAAAAATGGGAGCCATTACCTCCCTGCTTGGCACTCAGCATCAAGGGTTGGAATTGGGGGTTAAATCACCAAAAATGATTCCCG
The DNA here is from genome assembly GCF_033978685.3 of Nerophis lumbriciformis. NCBI lineage: Eukaryota > Metazoa > Chordata > Actinopteri > Syngnathiformes > Syngnathidae > Nerophis > Nerophis lumbriciformis. Next base: position 7,667,508 of record NC_084564.2, read on the forward strand.
GGCGCGGCCACCGCTGCTGCTCACTGCTCCCCTCACCTCCCAGGGGGTGATAAAGGGTGATGGGTCAAATGCAGAGAATAATTTCGCCACACCTCGTGTGTGTGTGTGACAATCATTGGTACTTTAACTTTAACCTTTAAATGTAAAAGACTTCCTTGTGGTCTACATAACATGTAATGGTGGTTCTTTGGTCAAAATGTTGCATAGATGATGTTTAACACATCATTTTCAAGCTGCTTTCTGACAGTCGCTTCAGGATGGGCGCTCTTATTTACGTGCCTCCACTTGGACAGCGTCTTCTCCCCGTCCTCTTTGTTGTAGCGGTGTAGCGTGCAAGGACGGGTGTGGAAGAAGTGTCAAAAGATGGAGCTAACTGTTTTAATGACATTCACACTTTACTTCAATCAACAACGGAGCAGCATCTCCTCATCCGTGGCTCACTAGTGCAACAACAACGCTCGAAATGTGTCCCGTGAAAAACCGTCCGACCGGAACTCTCTAATAACTAAAGTTTCTTGGGTGAATAATGTGAAGTCACTACACCGGTATGTTTTAACTAGAGATGCTTTAAAATGTATATCGGAAATTATCGGTATCGTTTTTTTTATTATCGGTATCGGTTTTTTTGTGTTGTTTTTTTATTAAATCAACATAAAAAACACAAGATACACTTACAATTAGGGCACCAACCCAAAAAACCTCCCTCCCCCATTTACACTCATTCACACAAAAGGGTTGTTTCTTTCTGTTATTAATATTGTGGTTCCTACATTATATATCAATATATATCAATACAGTCTGCAAGGGATACAGTCCGTAAGCACACATGATTGTGCGTGCTGCTGGTCCACTAATAGTACTAACCTTTAACACTTAATTTTACTCATTTTCATTCATTACTAGTTTCTATGTACCGTATTTTCCGCACCATAAGGCGCCCTGGGTTAAAAGCCGCGCCTTCAATGAACGGCATATTTCAAAACTTTGTCCACCTATAAGCCGCCCCGTGTTGTAAGCCGCATCTAACTGCGCTAAAGGAATGTCAAAAAAACAGTCAGATAGGTCAGTCAAACTTTAATAATATATTAAAAACCAGCGTGATGTGGGCGCGCATGGAGTCGTATATCAACATGGACGGAGCTGCGTGAAAAAAGCCACCCGGCCTCTTCGCGTAAACTTACCTTAACCACTCGCTCATCTTTTCTTCATCCATCCATCCCTTCGAGTTAGCTTTTATGATGACGCCGGCTGGAAAGGTCTCTTTTGGCAAGGTCTTCCTTTTGAATATCACCATGGGTGGAAGTTTCTGGCCATTAGCATGGCAAGCTAGAACCACAGTGAAGGATGACTTCTCATTCCCTGTGGTGCGAATATTCACCGTACGTGCTCCCGTTGTATCCACAGTGCGGTTCACAGGAATATCAAAAGTCAGTGGAACCTCGTCCATGTTGATAATGTTCTCTGGCCGGATCTTTTTTTCAGCTATCTTGTTTTTACAATATGCACGGAAAGTAGCCAGCTTTTCTTGAAAGTCTTTAGGCAGTTGCTGTGAAATAGTAGTCCGTGTGCGGATGGAGAGATTGCGTCTTTTCATGAACCGGAAACCTGTCGCCATTTTGTGGTCTTTACAGATGTAAACACACAAAGGAAATTAAACGTAATATCCGCGCGCTTCTTCTTCTTCTACGCGGGCGGGTGGTTGCTTACAGTAGAAGAAGAAGCGCTTCCTGTTCTATGGGGGCGGGTGCTTACCTTGGCGGTTGCTTGCGTAGAAGAAGAAGCACTTCCTCTTCTACGGGGAAAAAAGATGGCGGCTGTTTACCGTAGTTGCGAGACCGAAACTTTATGAAAATGAATCTTAATATTAATCCATATATAAAGCGCACCGGGTTATAAGCCGCACTGTCAGCTTTTGAGTAAATTTGTGGTTTTTAGGTGCGGCTAATAGTGCGGAAAATACGGTAATCAACATTAAACTGCCTCAAGTTGCTCAGATTAAATAAAATGACAAAACTTTTCTTCTTCATATAAAAAGTGCAACATTAAACAGTTTCAAGTCAACTCATCATGCTTACCGTATTTTTCGGACTATAAGTCGCAGTTTTTTTCATAGTTTGGCCGGGGGTGCGACTTATACTCAGGAGCGGCTTATGTGTGAAATTATTAACACATTAGTGTAAAATATCAAATATTATTCAGCTCATTCACGTAAGAGACTAGACGTATAAGATTTCATGGGATTTAGCGATTAGGAGTGACAGATTGTTTGGTAAACGTATAGCATGTTCTATATGTTATAGTTATTTGAATGACTCTTACCATAATATGTTACGTTAACATACCAGTTGGTTATTTATGCCTCATATAACGTACACTTATTCAGCCTGTTGTTCACTATTCTTTATTTATTTTAAATTGCCTTTCAAATGTCTATTCTTGGTGTTGGCTTTTATCAAATACATTTCCCCAAAAAATGCGACTTATACTCCAGTGTGACTTATATATGTTTTTTTCCCTTCTTTATTATGCATTTTCGGTCGGTGCGACTTATACTCTGAAAAATACGGTAATTTATTACAGCATTTGGGAAGCCTGTAGTTGATTTTTATTATGTAAATGTTATATTTTTATCAACATGTGATAGCAGGGACCCTGCCATTCACAACTAAGCCACTGCATTACTAATGATTACACACACACACACACACTGCAAAATGAGCTAACGTTACGCTAAAGGCTAATTAGCCTTCACCTCAAGCCAGGACTGCGAGCGAGCTGAGCTGCAGTTTCAGTTTCTAGAAGGTCAACGGGCTCATAGTGATGTTACTAGTAGTTGACTGGGAGGTGTTTATTATCATTTGGGGAGAGTCTGCTGCCTGATGCTTACCTGCTAAACACCTATGTGCTAACCCCACCGCAGAAGCACTGACACCATGTGCTCTGAATACGCACTGCTGATTGGCTGTTACCGCTCTGTTTGTAACCAATCAGATGGTTGTGTGGGTGAGACAATGCTGGGTGCTGTGTAGGAATCAGAGGCAGAAAGCGGAGCAGCTTGTTAAGACTTTAGCTTAGGCGGCTACTTAATATGTTCATGGGGAAACTCGTTCGGTACCCATCCGGACCGAACCGGAACCCCCGTACCGAAACTGTTCAATTCAAATACACGTACCGTTACACCCCTAGTTAGTGCTGCAAGGGGTTCTGGGTATTTGTTCTGTTGTGTTACGGTGCGGATGTTCTCCCGAAATGTGTTTGTCATTCTTGTTTGGTGTGGGTTCACAGTGTGGCGCATATTTGTAACAGTGTTAAAGTTGTTAATACGGCCACCCTCAGTGTGACCTGTATGGCTGTTGACCAAGTATGCTTTGCATTCACTCGTGTGTGTGAAAAGCCGTAGATATTATGTGACTGGGCCGGCACGCAAAGGAAGTGCCTTTAAGGTTTATCGGCGCTCTGTACTTTTCCCTACATCCGAGTACACAGCGGCGTTTTAAAAAGTCATACATTTTACTTTTTGAAACCGATATTACATTTTAAAGCATTTATCGGCCGATAATATCGGCAGTCCGATATTATCGGACATCTCTATTTTGTTTACATCCAAGCGCTCTACCTTGTGGTCAGTTAGCATATCCCTACATGTGCAGTGCGGCATGTTTAGCTATTCCTCGTGCACCAGTGATAATGATACTTGCACTTGACCATTTCACACACTTTAAAGGACTTACACGTTTTTTTTAATTGGCATTGTTGTGCTTGAACACAATAACGCGAGTAAAAGTCACTTGAGGTGCTGAATTGGCTCTGAAATCAAAAGTTTGAAGGCAAAATGATTTGATTGAAGTTCCCATCGGACAAAAGTCAACTTCTTTAAGGAGCCTTGTGGACTTAGCTGCCAAACGTGTGAGTGGATGCCAACTCAGCTGCAGGTTTTAGTGTTCATTTCCCTCCATGGACTGGTCCTGGATCAGGAAAGCGTTCACCTGACCTCCCCAAGATTCTTAGCACCAGAAACTACGTGAGGAATGGAAACAAAAGTCCCTCGCTGGAAACAGTCCCACGTGGACGCTTGCGGAGGAAAGGCCACAAACGATTAAGGCGTCCTTTGACATCTGCAAAGTTTGTCTCTTTTTGAGGGCGGGGGGGGCGGCTCAGTCTGGCTCCCGGCTCTTCTCCTTGCAGAGGTGCATCTCCTCCAGCTTCTCCTGCAGGAAGGAGACGGGCATGGAGCAGCCTCGACTCCTGGGAGCAGGCAACGTGTTGGCCTGCAACACACACCATTATTTTCACCTAAATAGCCCAAATAGTACTGTTATTCATACGCTAACTATATGGTGTGAATGCTCCAATGCTGAAGTTGAACTGAATTTTTTTACAATAGTTGAAGTAGAGCACAAAATTCCCAAACAGGATGAATATTTTTGAAGTTGGAACAGTTTGAATCAGATGAAAAATGTGGGAGTTGTGGAACTTTGAAAAATGTCCCATTCATTTCAATGGGAATTTCAGAAACATTTGGGAATTTCGGGAAAAGCGGGAATTTTTTTGGAAAATGGTAAAAAAATGTGAATGTTCTGAATGAGTTGAAATGGTTGGTGTTGGAATTGTTTTTAATCGGTCGCGAAATGTTGAATTGAGAAGTGGTATTACGGAATTTCGGGAAAACAAAATTTTTCCAGTTCAAAAAACAACTTAGTTTTTTGTCCAGATTAAGAGGAATGTTTTGACGGTGGAACGGTTGAAATGCGTTGAAAAATGTGGAAGGAGTAGTCGCCAGAACAAAGGGTGGAAAAGCAGGAATTCTGGAAAATCCTGGAATTTTTTTTAAACTCTGGGAAAAAGGTCATTTGAATTTCCAGGATGGTGGAATGCTTTGAATCGGTTGAAAAATTTGGAAATGGTGGAAGTTTGAAAAATGTCCCAAAATTTCAGAAATGGTGGAAGTTTGAAAAATGTCCCAAAATTTCAGAAATATTTGGGAATTTTGGGAAAAGCGGGATTTTTTTTTGAAAATGGTAAAAAATGTGAATGGTCTGAATGAGTTGAAATGGTTGGTGTTGGAATTTTTTTTAATCGGTCACGAAATGTTGAATTGAGAAGTGGTATTACGGAATTCCTGGAATTTCGGGAAAACAACATTTTTCCAGTTCAAAAAACAACTTAGTTTTTTGTCCAGATTAAGAGGAATGTTTTGACGGTGGAACGGTTGAAATGCGTTGAAAAATGTGGAAGGAGTAGTCGACCAGAACAAAGGGTGGAAAAGCAGGAATTCTGGAAAATCCTGGAATTTTTTTTAAACTCTGGGGAAAAAGGTCATTTGAATTTCCAGGTTGGTGGAATGCTTTGAATCGGTTGAAAAATTTGGAAATGGTGGAAGTTTGAAAAATGTCCCATTCATTTCAATGGGAATTTCAGAAATATTTGGGAATTTCGGGAAAAGCGGGATTTTTTTTTTTGAAAATGGTAAAAAATGTGAATGGTTTGAATGAGTTGAAATGTTTGGTGTTGGAATTTTTTTTAATCGGTCGCGAAATGTTGAATTGAGAAGTGGTATTACGGAATTCCTGGAATTTCGGGAAAACAAAATTTTTCCAGTTCAGAAAACAACTTTGTTTTTTGTCCTGATTAAGAGGAATGTTTTGACGGTTGAAGTGGGTGGAAAAATGTGGAAGGAGTAGTCGCCAGAAGAAAGGGTGGAAATAGGGCTCTGGAAAAGCAGGAATTCTGGAAAATCCTGGAATTTTTTTTAAACTCAGGGAAAAAGGTCATTTGAATTTCCAGGTTGGTGGAATGCTTTGAATCGGTTGAAAAATTTGGAAATGGTGGAAGTTTGAAAAATGTCCTATTCATTTCAATGGGGATTTCAGAAACATTTGGGAATTTCGGGAAAAGCGGGATTTTTTTTTTTAAATGGTAAAAAATGTGAATGGTCTGAATGAGTTGAAATGGTTGATGTTGGAGTTTTTTTTAATCGGTCACGAAATGTTGAATTGAGAAGTGGTATTACGGAATTCCTGGAATTTCGGGAAAATACAATTTTTCCAGTTCAAAAAACAACTTTGTTTTTTGAACTGATTAAGAGGAATGTTTTGACGGTTGAACGGTTGAAGTGGGTAGAAAAATGTGGAAGGAGTAGTCGTCAGAAAAAAGGGTGGAAATAGGGCTCTGGAAAAGCAGGAATTCTGGAAAATCCTGGAATTTTTTGGAACTCTGAAAAAAGGTCATTTGAATTTCCAGGATGGTGGAATGTGTTGAAGGTGGAATGCTTTGAATCGGTTGAAAAATGTGGAAATGGTGGAAGTTTGAAAAATGGCCAATTCATTTTAAATGGAAAAAATATCCCGGAAAACCTGGATATCGAAATGGTAGAAAACTTGAATATTGTGAATGAGTTGAAATGGTTGGTGTTGGAATTTTTCAAATCGGTGGGGAAATGTTGAAGTAGTAACATGTTGAATTGAGAAATGGTATTACGCAATTTCAGGAAAACAGTGAATTTTTCCAGTTCAAAAAACAACTTTGTTTTTTGTCCTGATTAAGAGGAATGTTTTGACGGTGGAACGGTTGAAATGCGTTGAAAAATGTGGGAGGAGTAGTCGCCAGAAGAAAGGGTGGAAATAGGGCTCTGGAAAATCCTGGAATTTTTTTTAAACTCTGGGGAAAAAGGTCATTTGAATTTCCAGGATGGTGGAATGCTTTGAATCGGTTGAAAAATTTGGAAATGGTGGAAGAAAAATGTCCCATTCATTTGAATGGGAATTTCGGGAAAAGCGGGAATTTTTTTTGAAAATGGTAAAAAAAAAAAAGTGAATGAGTTGAAATGGTTGATTTTGGAATTTTTTTTAATCGGTCGCGAAATGTTGAATTGAGAATTCTGGAAAATCCTGACATTTTTTTTAACTCGGGGGGGGAAAAAAGGTCATTTGAATTTCCAGGATGGTGGAATGTGTTGAAGGTGGAATGCTTTGAATCGGTTGAAAAATGTGGAAATGGTGGAAGTTTGAAAAATGGCCAATTCATTTTAAATGGAAAAAATATCCCGGAAAACCTGGATATCGAAATGGTAGAAAACTTGAATATTGTGAATGAGTTGAAATGGTTGGTGTTGGAATTTTTCAAATCGGTGGGGAAATGTTGAAGTAGTAACATGTTGAATTGAGAAATGGTATTACGCAATTTCAGGAAAACAGTGAATTTTTCCAGTTCAAAAAACAACTTTGTTTTTTGTCCTGATTAAGAGGAATGTTTTGACGGTGGAACGGTTGAAATGCGTTGAAAAATGTGGGAGGAGTAGTCGCCAGAAGAAAGGGTGGAAATAGGGCTCTGGAAAATCCTGGAATTTTTTTTAAACTCTGGGGAAAAAGGTCATTTGAATTTCCAGGATGGTGGAATGCTTTGAATCGGTTGAAAAATTTGGAAATGGTGGAAGAAAAATGTCCCATTCATTTGAATGGGAATTTCGGGAAAAGCGGGAATTTTTTTTGAAAATGGTAAAAAAAAAAAAGTGAATGAGTTGAAATGGTTGATTTTGGAATTTTTTTTAATCGGTCGCGAAATGTTGAATTGAGAATTCTGGAAAATCCTGACATTTTTTTTAACTCGGGGGGGGAAAAAAGGTCATTTGAATTTCCAGGATGGTGGAATGTGTTGAAGGTGGAATGCTTTGAATCGGTTGAAAAATGTGGAAATGGTGGAAGTTTGAAAAATGGCCAATTCATTTTAAATGGAAAAAATATCCCAGAAAACCTGGATTTCTGGGAAATCTGGGAATTTGGGGAATTTTTCAAGGGAAAGCCTGCAATTCCCGAATAGGCTGAACAGTTTGAAGTTGGAACGCTTTGAATCGGATGACAAATGTTGAAGGGAGAGCGCGCCAAAATCTGGAAAGGAAGAATAACTAGAAGTTCAACTTCAATGCTGAAGTTGAAGTGAAATGCTGACAGAATGTAGTATGAATGTAAGAATAGTTTGAATGTTGAAGAGTTTGAATTTCCAGGAGAACCAGAAATTGGTTTGGAACTTGTACATTATGTACATATTTTTTACTGTAAATATGGGGAAATGTATACAGCTACAGTCATATGGCCCCATTTGTTGCGGTTTACCTGACACATGAAACGTGACGAATTTGAGGGGTTGGATTATCCAATTTAGCCGCAGGTAAAATGCGTTTTTTGGCAATTGCACAAAACACAAAGAGGAAGGTAATGGTTAATAAAAGAAGGTCATATCCCAGTAGATGTGGTCTTGACCTGTCCAGGAGCGCCGTGGTTGTAAATCCTGCGCTCCTTCTTCTCGGGCGTCCACACTCCAGGCTCCGTCTGAGTGGAACAGTCGGACAGCGGCGAGTCGGCGGTCTTCCTGATGGCCGCACCCTTGTTGTTCTCTCCATCGTTGCCGTGGGGGAAGACAAAGGCCTCCTCCTCAGAACCTGATGGACGCCAGACAACACCAGACCGTGAGCGCTTCACGCGCCATAGATGGAAGTTTGAAGACCGTGGGGTGGACTTACTCCACACCGTCCCCTTGGCCCGGGAGTCCGGGGCAGGCGTGCATGGACAGGAGCCGCTGTTGTTTTTGTGTTTCTTCACACACTCCATTCCCACCAGGTCCCTGCAGTGCTTGTGGCAGTTCATCCCGCAGTCTGATTGGACGAGGACGGGTCACATGACCAAAACAAACTACTGTTTACCTACACATCGTTCTAATAACAAAAGTTGAAAAATTACAATATATAATTTTCTAAAATGGTGACATAATTTGACATGAAATATTATAATTTGACATAAAATATTAATGTCATCGATAAATCAAAATGATAGAGTAAAAAAGGTTTTGCGTGTCAAATCACTTCCGGCGTTTTCAACCGCCAAAACCGGCAATTCCCGGACCAAATCTCGCGGGATTTTCGGTGTAAACAAAAAGGGAGAAAGGTGTCATGGTGGAAGTAGAGGTAGGACACGTCCCGAAGAATCTCCCGTAAATTCGGTTACATTTTTTTTCATCAACGCTAATAGAGGTCGACTAAAATGTACATGTGATCCATATTGTTATTCCTCAAACTACTGTTTACAAATACATCGTTCTAATAAAGTTGAACAATTACATTACATAATTTTCTAAAATGGTGACATAATTTGACATTAAATATTATAATTTGACATAAAATATTAATGTCATCGATAAATGAATAAATAAAAATGATAGAGTAAAAAAGGTTTTGCGTGTCAAATCACTTCCGGCTTTTTCAACCGCCAAAACCGGCAATTCCCGGAGCAAATCTCGCGGGATTTTTGGTGTAAACAGAAAAAGGGAGAAAGGTGTCATGGCGGAAGTAGAGGTAAGACACGTCCCGAAGAATCTCCCGTAAATTCGGCTACATTTTTTTTCATCAACGCTAATAGAGGTCGACTAAAATGTACATGTGACTCATATTGTTATTCCTCAAAACAAACTACTGTTTACAAATACATCGTTCTAATAAAGTGGAAAAATTACATCACATAATTTTCTAAAATGGTGAGATAATTTGACATGAAATATTATAATTTGACATAAAATAATGTCATCGATAAATGAATAAATAAAAATGATAGAGTAAAAAAGGTTTTGCGTGTCAAATCACTTCCAGCGTTTTCAACCGCCAAAACCGGCAATTCTCGGAGCAAATCTCGCGGGATTTTGAGTGTAAACAGAAAAAGGGAGAAAGGTGTCATGGCGGAAATAGAGGTAGGACACGTCCCGAAGAATCTCCCGTAAATTCGGCTACATTTTTTTTCATCAACGCTAATAGAGGTCGACTAAAATGTACATGTGACCCATATTGTTATTCCTCAAAACAAACTACTGTTTACAAATACATCGTTCTAATAAAGTTGAAAAATTACATCACATAATTTTCTAAAATGGTGAGATAATTTGACATGAAATATTATAATTTGACATAAAATAATGTCATCGATAAATGAATAAATAAAAATGATAGAGTAAAAAAGGTTTTGCGTGTCAAATCACTTCCGGCGTTTTCAACCGCCAAAACCGGCCATTCCCGGACCAAATCTCGCGGGATTTTCGGTGTAAACAAAAAAAGGAGAAAGGTGTCATGGCGGAAGTAGAGGTAGGACACGTCCCGAAGAATCTCCCGTAAATTCGGCTAAATTTTTTCTCATCAACGCTAATAGAGGTCGACTAAAATGTACATGTAACCCATATTGTTATTGCTCAAAACAAACTACTGTTTACAAATACATCGTTCTAATAAAGTGGAAAAATTACATTACATAATTTTCTAAAATGGTGAGATAATTTGACATTAAATATTATAATTTGACATTAAATTTTAATGTCATCGATAAATGAATAAATAAAAATGATAGAGTAAAAAAGGTTTTGCGTGTCAAATCACTTCCGGCGTTTTCAACCGCCAAAACTGGCGATTCCCGGAGCAAATCTCGCGGGATTTTCGGTGTAAACAGAAAAAGGGAGAAAGGTGTCATTGTGGAAGTAGAGGTAGGACACGTCCCGAAGAATCTCCCGTAAATTCGGCTACATTTTTTCTCATCAACGCTAATAGAGGTCGACTAAAATGTACTTGTAACCCATATTGTTATTCCTCAAAACAAACTACTGTTTACAAATACATCGTTCTAATAAAGTTGAAAACTTACATTACATAATTTTCTAAAATGGTGAGATAATTTGACATTAAATATTATAATTTGACATAAAATATTAATGTCATCGATAAATGAATAAATAAAAAATGATAGAGTAAAAAAGGTTTTGCGTGTCAAATCACTTCCGGCGTTTTCAACCGCCAAAACTGGCGATTCTCGGAGCAACTCTCGCGGGATTTTCAGTGTAAACAGAAAAAGGGAGAAAGGTGTCATAGCGAAAGTAGAGGTAGAACACGTCCCGAAGAATCGACCGTAAATTCGGTTACATTTTTTTTCATCAACGCTAATAGAGGTCGACTAAAATGTACATGTGACCCATATTGTTATTCCTCAAAACAAACTACTGTTTACAAATACATCGTTCTAATAAAGTTGAAAAATTACATCACATAATTTTCTAAAATGGTGAGATAATTTGACATTAAATATTATAATTTGACATAAAATAATGTCATCGATAAATGAATAAATAAAAATGATAGAGTAAAAAAGGTTTTGCGTGTCAAATCACTTCCGTGTTTTCAACCGCCAAACCTGGCAATTCTCGGACCAAATCTCGCGGGATTTTCGGTATAAACAGATAAAAGGAGAAAGGCGTCATGGCGGAAGTAGAGGTAGAACACCATAGACATGTTATAAGTAGACGCAGCATGGAGCGCTACTGCCGACTGGCGCAGACGAGACGCGTGGCCGCCATTTTGGAGTGGTGATCCGCTCCACTCAGTGCAACTCATTTGGCAGGAGCAATGAACTGTTAGCACATTTAATCAGAGGTGGGTAGTAACGCGCTACATTTACTCCGTTACATCTACTTGAGTAACTTTTGGGATAAATTGTCCTTCTAAGAGTAGTTTTAATGCAACATACTTTTACTTTTACTTGAGTATATTTATAGAGAAGAAACGCTACTTTTACTCCGCTACTTTTATCTACATTCAGCTCGCTACTCGCTACTAATTTTTATCGATCTGTTAATGCACGCTTTGTTTGTTTTGGTCTGTCAGACAGACCTTCATAGTGCCTGCGTTTCAACAAATACAGTCACTGGTGACGTTCACTCCGTTCCACCAATCAGATGCAGTCACTGGTGACGTTGGACCAATCAAACAGAGCCAGGCGGTCACATGACAAAACTTATTCGTGTGTTACCATTTAGTGGTCATTTGTACGGAATATGTACTGTACTGTGCAATCTACTAATAAAAGTTCCAATCAATCAAAAGTGTGAAGGAAAAAAGACCCTTTTCCATTTCAACCGTACATCCCGTCAAAAGCCTAAAGACTGACTGCACAGTTCCTGTCTTCACAATAAAAGTGCCGCTCCATCGCGCCTGCGCTTTCAAAATAAGAGTCTCCGAAAGCCAGCGCAAACAAGCTAGCAAGCTACGGAGTTTGCCGCCAATGTATTTCTTGTAAAGTGTATAAAAACGAATATGGAAGCTGGACAAATAAGATGCCAAAAACCAATCACTTTCATGTGGTATTAGACAGAAAGGAGGAACTTTTTTTCTCCTCTATTTGAAAACGTGGACGTTATCATCACTACTGTCTGATTACAATCAATGCAAGTCATCAGAATCAGGTAATACACCAACTTATATTCTTGTCTTCATGAAAGAAAGGAATCTATATGTGTTAAACATGCATGTATATTCATTAAAACACCTTTAACATGCAAACAAAAACGGCAAAATAAATAAATATAAATTATATACTGTATATATCAATGTATGTATATATATATAAATATATATATATATATATATGTGTGTGTGTGTATATATATATATATATGTGTGTATGTATATATATATATATATATATATATATGTGTGTGTGTGTGTGTTTATAAATATATATATATATGTTTGTGTGTATATATGTATATATATGATATGTGTGTGTATGTTACTCATCAGTTACTCAGTACTTGAGTAGTTTTTTCACAACATACTTTTTACTTTTACTCAAGTAAATATTTGGGTGACTACTCCTTACTTTTACTTGAGTAATAAATCTCTAAAGTAACAGTACTCTTACTTGAGTACAATTTCTGGCTACTCTACCCACCTCTGCATTTAATTCGTCTTACCTCACTGAATACCACTCATTTTCACGCGTTTTTTTGTCATACGTGTAGCTATGATAAAGGACACATGTTGTATTATTCATAGTTTGCTTAACAGCAATAGAATATTCTTATATGCTATAAGTGACCAGACTTCCCAGATCAAAACTGGGAATATAATCCCAGAGAAGGGGAAAAAAATGGTCAGCTATTTTTAAGTTGAAGAAAAATTATGATTAGGTCATATACACATGCTACATAAACAATGTATAAACATTAGATATCTATATATCTTATAGACTGTATCTCTGTTGCTACAGCAGCAGAAAGTTTATTCTGTCTTGACACTTTGTATTGATATTCTGTATTGCATTCTTCCCTTAATTGATCATGTTTACAGTGATTGTTTTATATGTATTTTTTATGTATGTCGCTTTGGATAAAACCAAATACTTCAACATAAACCTATATAAACACCTGAAAGTCTTTATATCAGCTAAAACCACCAATCTGTTTCACTGGATTCAGAATAAAACCAAATGATGTCTTATCCAACAATGTTAGTAATTGAATATTGTTACTTGAAGACTTATTCCTGGTTACAATTACACGGCTAAGAAAGTATTGTCTTATACTTTGCCTAAAACGAGAATGCACCATAATCAGTGGCGGCTGGTGAATTTTGTTTTAGGTGGGGCTGAAAGTTTGTAAACCAAACCCCTGTAGAAGATTTCTTTGTGATTTTCACAAACAAATGAAGCATTCTGACACAATAATGAAGACAAAATAGAACATGTCATAGGTTTGCAGAGAACTACATACAATATGCACACTAAAGGCATGATGCCACCATAGGTTTGCAGAGAACTATATACAACACAATCTGGACTGTGGTCCTAACTTTTACCCCTGTTAGATTTTACAATCTTTATCTTCATAATTTATTTCAGCTTTATGTTATTCAAGTATTGACATTTTTAAATGTAATTAATTTCATTGACAAGCAATTCTATTATGGTCATACTCTTGTTTGCTAGCGGCTACGATTTCAGTACTATTGAAGATCTTTGCTCCTTCTCAACTCTGTGGTAATATTCTTTTCACAAAATACAACCAATAGTGCGTTCATGTTTAATCTTACTTGTGAAAAGTAATCCCCCGATTCCTATTTTCAACAGTCTGCTCATTTGAGCAGGAAAACGCTGAACACCATTTTTGTTTTCTACCTGTCAACTGTCAGTTTCTCCTACCCACTTCTCCAAAGTGGGCTGGCTCAGGGTGGAGGACAGAGTAAAACAACTTGCACTGAGCCTAGTCTATAAAATCCGCTACACCTCCTTGATACCGAAGTACATGTCAAACTACTTCCTTAACGTAAATGACCGCCATAACCACAACACCAGGGGAAGCTCCACTAACCACGTTAAACCCAGATTCCGATCTAACAAAGGTCTAAACTCATTCTCCTTCTATGCCACATCAATATGGAATGCACTCCCAACAGGTGTAAAAGAAAGTGCATCTCTATCCTCCTTCAAAACCGCACTAAAAGAACACCTCCAGGCAACTTCAACCCTTGACTAACACCCTCCCCCTTCCACATCCCACCTCCCCGGATTGAAAATAATCAAATGTAAATAATCAAATGTATATACTTGTTCTTATGCTTTCTGATCTCTCTATGTCCACTACTTGCTGTACATATCCTACCAAGTCAGACCTACACTGTTTCAATGTCCATTTCTCTGATGATGCAATTGTTGATGACTGAAGTGCTGATATCAACCAAACCTAACCCCCCACCTTCCACATCCCACACCCCGGATTGTAAATAATGTAAATAATTCAATGTATATACTCTGATCAGGGCCGGCCCGTGGCATAGGCCATATAGGCAAATGCTAAGGGCGCCGTCTATCAGGGGGCGCCACAAATGTTGGATAAAAAAAATAAAAAAATGTTGGTGCTATTATTTCTAAATACAAAAACTAATCCCACGTTAATTAAAATGCAAAGTAAAGCCTATTTAATAGAAATATTATTTGTTACAACATTACGCCCCCCCTCCCCCCTGCACGGTGCGCCCCCTCCCTTCCCGTATCATGACTCTTTTTGGACGTCACCACATCAAAAAATCAACACAAGATGTCAAAACGGCCAAAACTGTCAGGTGCCCAGGGAAGAAAAAAGAGAAAAGAAGAGGAGGAGAAACGAGAAAAGACAGAGGTAGCAGGTAGGTAACGTTAGCCTACATGAAATTATTTGTCTGTTACAGAATGTGATAGTAACCTGGCTTTTTAGCATTAAGCTAATGATACATGATTCGGCAATTGCTAATCAATAAATAGCTAGTTCTGTTTTAACGTCGGGTTAATATTGTGGAGGGGGCTAAATTGTTATGGAAAATAATAATGTAACGTTAGGTAATTACAGTACTCCCACCTTACATTCCTCAGG
This sequence comes from Nerophis lumbriciformis, assembly GCF_033978685.3. Taxonomy (NCBI): domain Eukaryota; kingdom Metazoa; phylum Chordata; class Actinopteri; order Syngnathiformes; family Syngnathidae; genus Nerophis; species Nerophis lumbriciformis. The sequence continues at coordinate 7,682,712 of NC_084564.2, forward strand.
GACATTTGTATTAGATCTTTTAAGCAGGTGTTTTTTGTTTACATTGTTATTGCCTTATAGCCATTTTATCCAGCCCTTTATATATTAGGTATAGTTGTAAGTATAAAAAAAAAGGTCAAAGACAAAGCTATTTGGTTTCTTGTGAGTATATACACTTCACTGCCGATGTGGGGGGGCGCCACCTAAAATCTTGCCTAGGGCGCCAGATTGGTTAGGGCCGGGCCTACTCTGATGATTAACTTGTTTGATGACTGTATAATGATGATAGTATATATTTGTACTAGAGATGCGCGGATAGGCAATTATTTCATCCGCAACCGCGTCAGAAAGTCGTCAACCATCCGCCATCCACCCGATGTAACGTTTGATCAGAACTTCACCCGCCCACCATCCGCCCGTTGTTATATATCTAATATTAATAAAAAAAATTTAAAAAAGGGTGAAAACTACGCGAATTGCACCTTGTGCAGACAAGATTTTTCGATCGGACACGGAGGAATTAGCGATGTAAAAGACCACGTTGGGACAAAAAAACACAAGTCTAATGCCGTTGCTAGCGATACAAGTGGAAAACTTTCAACGTTTTTCGTCGCCCAAACAGATTCTTTGGATGTGATAAATGCCGAAGTTTTATTTACGGAGGCAATAATTGAGCATGGACTTCCAATCGCACTGGCTGATCACATGGGACAGTTAATAATGTAATGCAACCTTTAAAAATCATTACGCGGTGATCGCGATCCCAAAAATAAACTTTTCTTGCATGATAATGTCCAGAAAAATTCGCTTTATATTACTATAGAGTCCTTTTAACGAATGAGTTTGATGGTTTATCACAAACCTTAAATGAAAGAAGTCCTTTGTTCTCCTGCACCGCATGCGCAATCCTGTCGGCTGTATTTCACAGCACGACATACTGTTAAAAGTGTTTATACTATTTATACTTTCAATTAACAAATTGAAGTCTTGTGAAAGGTTGACAGGATAACTGGCATTAACTGTCAAAATAATTTCAAACTATTGAAGTTAGCTTACAGAATAAACATGTCAATCAACCCATATGATTTTTGCTGTAATATTTTTGTTTTGAAAAGTCACTGTGACTGATAGAAAAGTGATGGTTTTAGCAACATTTTAACCTGTCTGAATGCTAATAGTCATTTTGCGTCGGGGGGCGAAGCCCTGAACCCTCCACCAGGACTTTGTCCTGGACCTACCGGGGCCTGCGGCCCTTGGACCCTGGCTACTAGGTTTTTCTGATTTAAAAGTTGGCAGGTATGGTGAGGTTATAAAGCTTTTGCCTGTTAAACAAAGGAGACTGATCCAATGCACAGACATTCGCGTGCCACGCTGTCACGACCCAGACGCACACCAGTGCGCAATCATATGGGAGCCGCGCTGAGCGCACCTCCAAGCGCGTCTCGCTGCCGGCGACGGCCAGATATGGGCCCACGCTCCAGCGCCATCCATTTTCAGGGCTAGTTGATTCGGCAGGTGGGTTGTTACACACTCCTTAGCGGGTTCCAACTTCCATGGCCACTGTCCTGCTCTCTATATCAACCAGGGTGAGCCCCACCCCTTTCATGAGCGCACTACGCGCGGAGTGACCCCTGTTACGCTCCCCCGGCAACAGGGGTGGCAAGCAGGTAAGCTGCGCGGGCGGAGCGCGCGGAGTGACCCATGTTACGAGCCCCCGGCCACGGGGGTGGCGGGCAGGTAAGCTGCTTACCTGCTGCGCGTGACGCCGGCCGCGGCGAAAGCGGACGAGGCGGGGTGTCGGTGCGGTGGGCGCGGTAGTGACCCTGGACGTGCGTCGGGCCCTTCTCGCGGATCGCTTCAGCTACGGCTCCCGGTGGGGCCCTCTCGGGGGAAGGGGCCTCGGTCCAGGACCCCGGCGAGGCGTCCCTTCTCCGCTCCGTAAAAGTGTCCATCTCTTTTCTTTTTTTTTCTTCTGTTGTGGCATATGCAGCAGGTGCCTGCTCGTTTTTCGTATGTGGGTAACAACATTTAACTATGTATATATATTTCCGAATTGGTTTAACTGCCACCCGCAAAAAAAAAAAAAAAAAAAAAAATTAATCCGCCCGACCCGACCCGCGAGCGGATAAAATCTTAGTTTTTTTAATTTCATCCGCCCGATCCGCGGATAATCCGCGGACTCCGCGGTTGTGTCCGCAAACCGCGCATCTCTAATTTGTACCATGAATTGATTTACATGGACCCCGACTTAAACAAGTTGAAAAACTTATTGGGGTGTTACCATTGAGTGGTCAATTGTGCGGAATATGTACTGTACTGTGTAATCTACTAATAAAAGTCTCAATCAATAAAAAAAAAAAAGGCTGCTCGCCCGTTCCTCATCACCACTTCAAGATGGCGGCCGAATTTCTCGCGCCACGGCAGCCAATGCTGCGTCTACTTACAAGATGGCTATGGAGAACACGTCCCGAAGAATTCGGCTACATTTTTTTTCATCAACGCTAATATGCAGAGGTCGACTAAAATGTACGTGCGACCCATATTGTTATTCCTAAAAACAAACTTTACAAATACATCGTTCTAATAAAGTTGAAACTTTACATTACATAATTTTCTCAAATGGTGACATAATTTGACATAAAATATTATGTATCGCTTCCAACGTCAACGTAATCGATAAATGAATAAATAAAAATGACAGAGTAAAAAAGATTTTGCGTGTCGACTCACTTCCGTGTTTTCAACCGCCAAAACGGGCAAATCTCGGACCAAATCTCTCGAGATTTTTCGGCGTAATCAGAAAAAGGGAGAAAGGTGTCATGGCGGAAGGAGAGGTAGAACACCTCCCGAAGAAACTCCCGTAAGTCCGGCTACATTTTTAAAATGTATTTATCGAGAAAAACGATTCATGTGAGTATGGTGTGATAAATAAACAGAAACAACTTCAATTATGTAAACATTTTTAGCTATCAAACGCTGTTAATCATTCGTGTCTTTACATGTCTTTAAATTTGTTGTTTGTCACAGCTAGTACATATAAATGGTAAAAAAAAAAAAAAACTGACAGTAAAAAAGAGTTGTAGTGTTAGATGGCCAACACTTAAAGGGGAACTGCACTCTTTTGGAATGTTGCCTATCATTCACAATCCGTAAGACAAGAACACGATTTCTTTAAAAAAAAAAAAAAATTAGCATTCTAACTCATAAATAAACTCTAGCAAAAGTCATCTAACAATGTCATTGTGTCTATATCGCCTTTAAAGCCCTCTAAAAAAATGCCCACAATACTCCAGATACATGAACCAAGTATTAGCGATATTGTTATTTTAAGCGCTAACTTTTAGTGGCGCCATGATCACAGGGAGCTAACTAGCTTATGCTGCTATATTGACATATTGAGCTGCTGTATCGCCTCCAAGTTGGTGAAAGTTAATTCTAGATGATAAATCGTGCCTCTCACCTGGATAGTTGAAGGTTGTGGACATAAAACAAGAAGTTAGTAGTTGTCGTTGAAGGGAAAAGCGAATGTAATGATGTGTTTGTGAAATTAATACGCCGCCCTATGCTTAAAATGTGCAAAATATGTAAATGTTACATGTATAAATGATGTGGCGGGCCACATTAAATGATTTAGCGTGCCACTTAAAATAATGTGGCGGACCATATGAAAGAATGTGGCGGGCCACATAAAATATAGTGGTAGACCACTTTCAATGATGTGGTGGGCTATATAAAATAATGTGGTGGACTACATTAAATTATGTGGTGGGCTGCGTAAAATGTGGTGGACCATGTAAAATGTGGTGGGCCACATAAAATAATGTGGCGGGCCACATAAAATAGAGTGGTGGACCATAAGAAATGTGGCAGACCATATGAGATAATGTTATACCGTATTTTTCGGAGTATAAGTCGCACCTGCCGAAAATGCATAATAACGAAGGAAAAAAAACATATAAATCGCACTGGAGCCCGGCCAAACTATGAAAAAAACTGCGACTTATAGTCAGAAAAATACGGTAATTAGATGATGTGGCGGGCCACGTAATATAATGTGTTCCACCACTTTAAATGATGTGGCGGACCACGTAAAATTATGTGGCGGGCCACGTAAAATAAGGTGGTGGACCACAAGAAATAATGTGGCGGACCTAGGGGTGTAACGGTACGTGTATTTGTATTGAACTGTTTTGGTACGGGGGTTCCGGTTCGGTTCGTAGGTGTACCGAACGAGTTTCCACACGGACATATTAAGTAGCGTAACGCACGTTGTGTAAACAATGCACACCGAGGCACAACACACGGCATGCTAGCAGCTAACGGGCTTCGATAGACTGACCATACGTCCTCTTTTCACCGGACATGTCCTCTTTTGCGGAGCTGTCAAGGCGGAGTTTCTTAAATGCCTCAAATGTCCGGCATTTTGAGTTAGGGTTGCATGTATTTTCAATGTACGTTCAGGGTTAAGAAGGGGTTAAAAACAAAACAAATTGTGCGCGCAGCAGCATTGGTGAGGGAGGGGCAGAGACAGAGAGAGAGAGAGAGTTATGATAAACACGCATGCGTCGCCAGGCTCTGCTTTTTATCCATAGATTTATCACATTTAATTTTTTATTATCTATAGCAGGGGTGTCAAAAGTGTGCCCCGGAGGCCATTTGCGGCCCACAGCTAATGTTTTAAAGGCCCACGGCACATTGTAAAAATACTATTAAAATAAACAAAAACATAACAAAAGTGAAATAAAAAAAAGCTTAAAGGTTAAATGTAATTTAGAAAAAATTGCAATGTTGACTAATAAAACAAAGCTGTTTTTTCTTTCTTTCAAACTGTCATTGCTCAAAACATAATATTGAATCAAAATCAATGTTATTATGAATTATTGACCTATCCAAGGTTCCCATTACTTCACATCAAATATTCCACTAAGAAAAATATTTTTGGTTGAAGATTTTGCAAATTTGGTAAATAAATAACCAAAAAATGTATATTTCGTTGTTTTCTTACTTTACCGAAAATGAACCGAACCATGACCTCTATCTAAACCGAGGTACGTACCAAACCGAAATGTTTGTGTACCGTTACACCCCTAGGTGGACCACATTGAATGACTTGGCGGGCCACAAAAAATAATGTGATCGATCACTTTAAATCAGGAGTGCTCAATACGTCCATCCCGATCTACCAGTCGATCGCAAAGGTAGTATTGGTAGATCGGATTACATTAAAACAATTGCATTACATTAAAAAAATTGACGCCAGCCTATCATCCATCCCGTCTTTTGATTGATGAACAGGGCAGCCAGTCAGATGACATCTTTGTTTTTCTGACACTTAGGTCGCTGCGCATGCGCAAACAACGGCGCTCAGTACAGCAAAGCTAACAAGCTTGTCAGCGAGTTACCGCCAATTTTCAGCCCTCGGTTTTTTCTCTTAAGGGTATAAAAATGAGTGGGGGAGCTGGACCAAGTAAGAAGACAAAAACTTATCACTTTCATACGGAATGGGAGGAGGACTTTTTTTTTTCACGATGACATTTTCGAAGTGCGTTTGCCTCATCTGCCAATCTGCCATCGCAATACCAAAGAAGGGAAATGTGGAGCGGCATTTTCGGACTATTCATGGAAAATACGACACCGACTTCCCGCTGAAAAGCGAGCTGAGAAAGAGAAAGGTGAAGGAACTGAAATCCCAGTTGTCCGGACAGCAGTCATTTTTCACACAACAAACTTCAAAAGCGAAAGTCGCCACCGAAGCATCATTCCGGGGGAGTCACATCATCGTTAATAACAATAAGTCCTTCCAAGACGGAGAGATGGTAAAGGAGGCATTCGTTGAAGCAGCTGACTCATTGTTCCGAGACTTTAAAAATAAGGCAGAAATATTATCTTCGATATAAAGAATCCTCAATATATTTAGAAATAAATATATGCATTGCATTTTTGTAGTAGGTACATCATTTTGACTTGATCATTTTATAAGTAGCTTGCATGCTGAAAAAGTGTGAGCACCCCTGATTCTTGTATTATCATTAAACACCTTTAATTTATTAACAATATTAACTATATGTGTTAAACATGCTTGCATTATCATTAAACACCTTTAACTTGTTAACAAAAACATATATTTCATAAATAAGTAAACAAATTATATATATGAATGAGGTAGATCCCCACGACTTGATCAATTGAAAAGTAGCTCGCCTGCAGAAAAAGTGTGAGCACCCCTGCTTTAAATGATGTGGCAGGCCACGTAAAATGATGTTGTGGACCATGTAAAATAATGTGGCGGGCCACATAAAATAAGGTGGTGGACCACATAAAATAATGTGGCTGGGTACATAAAATAATATGGTGGACCACATTAAATGATGTGGTGGGTCACATAAAATAATTTGGTGGACCATAATAAATAATGTGGCGGGTCATATGAAGTAATAAAGTTAAAGTTAAAGTACCAATGATTGTCACACACACACTAGGTGTGGCGAGATTATTCTCTGCATTTGACCCATCACCCTTGATCACCCCCTGGGAGGTGAGGGGAGCAGTGGGCAGCAGCGGTGGCCGCGCCCGGGAATCATTTTGGTGATTTAACCCCCAATTCCAACCCTTGATGCTGAGTGCCAAGCAGGGAGGTAATGGGTCCCATTTTTTTTATAGTCTTTGGTATGACTCGGCCGGGGTTTGAACTCACAACCTACCGATCTCAGGGCGGACACTCTAACCACTAGGCCACTGAGTAGGTAATGTGGCGGATCACATAAAATAATATGGTGAACCACATAGAATAAAGTGGTGGACTACATTAAATGATGTGGCGGTCCACATAGAATAAAGTGGTGGACTACATTAAATGATGTGGCGAACCACAGTAAATGATTTGGTGTGCCACTTAAAATAACGTGGCGTAGGTCACAGTTCACAGGTTTGAGACCTGTGAACTGTGACCTGCGAGAGGCAGTAATGAGTCGTCATTTTTTTCTATTCATCTTCTATTACTTCATCAACAGTCCTTTCCTGGCAGGTAGTGATGTGAGTGGTCAGTAGACAATGTGCAGTGGCAGGTAGTGATGTGAGTGGTCAGTAGACAATGTGCAGTGGCAGGTAGTGATGTGAGTGGTCAGTAGACAATGTGCAGTGGCAGGTAGTGATGTGAGTGGTCAGTAGACAATGTGCAGTGGCAGGTAGTGATGTGAGTGGTCAGTAGACAGTGTGGAGTGGCAGGTAGTGATGTGAGTGGTCAGTAGACAATGTGCAGTGGCAGGTAGTGATGTGAGTGGTCAGTAGACAATGTGGAGTGGCAGGTAGTGATGTGAGTGGTCAGTAGACAATGTGCAGTGGCAGGTAGTGATGTGAGTGGTCAGTAGACAATGTGCAGTGGCAGGTAGTGATGTGAGTGGTCAGTAGACAATGTGCAGTGGCAGGTAGTGATGTGAGTGGTCAGTAGACAATGTGCAGTGGCAGGTAGTGATGTGAGTGGTCAGTAGACAATGTGCAGTGGCAGGTAGTGATGTGAGTGGTCAGTAGACAATGTGGATGCTCACCTTTGCAGTGGTAGCCTTGCTTGATGACGCCCCACAGCTGCAACACACAGCACAACAAGTCATGTGACCGCGGCTCAGGCGGAAGCGCCAGGCAGACACGTGCACTCACAAAACCCCTGCAAGGGTCGCAGAAGGTGGGCCTCTTGTAGGTGGTCTCCTGGAAGTTGTGGGCGTCGTTGAAGTTGTAGCCCAGCTTGGCGCACACCGACATCCCCCGCATGAAGTAGGACCTCATCTCCTGCCGGCTGATTTCACCCTGCCTGAGGGCCACAGGTGCAAGGTGTCATGCTAGGTAGTGATGTTGGCGTGTATGGCGTCCTGAGTTCAGCATATAGTAAAATTGCGCGATAGAGACTTCAATTCTAAGGCCAAAATATGGTGCTAATAAATGTTGACAGTGACGAGCACAATGTAGCATCCCCGCTAGCGGCTACCATCCCTAATCAGTCACTAATCCATCCATAAGCTGTTTCTTACAAGTACAAAACCCAAAACCAGTGAAGTTGGCATGTTGTGTTAATGGTAAATAAAAACAAAATACATCCATCCATCCATTTTCTTCCGCTTATCCGAGGTGGGGTCGCGGGGGCAGCAGCCTAAGCAGAGAAGCCCAGACTTCCCTCTCCCCAGCCACTTCGTCCAGCTCCTCCAGGGGGATCCCGAGGCATTCCCAGGCCAGCCGGGAGACATAGTCTTCCCAACGTGTCCCTGGGTCTTTATTTATTTACAATAAATATATCGATTATTGACGTTTACTAATCGATTTTATAATCGTCCATGTCCGAATTACAATGCATCCAAAATCGATTATTTCCCCATCTTTACCTCCTACACTAGGGGTCGGCAACCCGCGGCTCTTTAGCGCCGCCCTAGTGGCTCTCTGGAACTTTTTCAAAAATGTATGAATAATAGAAAAAGATGAGGGGGGGGAAAAAAAAATTTTTGTTTTAATATGGTTTCTGTAGGAGGACAAACATGACACAAACCTCCCTAATTGTTATAAAGCACACTGTTTATATTAAACATGCTTCACTGATTCCAGTATTTGGCGAGCGCCGTTTTGTCCTACTAATTCTGGCGGTCCTTGAACTCACCGTAGTTTGTTTACATGTATAACGTTCTCCGACTTTCTAGGACGTGTTTTATGCCACTTCTTTTTCTGTCTCATTTTGTCCACCAAACTTTAAACGTTGTGCATGAATGCACAAAGGTGAGTTTTGTTGATGTTATTGACTTGTGTGGAGTGCTAATCAGACATATTTGGTCACTGCATGACTGTAAGCTAATCGATGCTAACATGCTATTTAGGCTAGCTATATGTACATAATGCATCATTATGCCTCATTTGTAGCTATATTTGAACTCATTTAGTTTCCTTTAAGTCCTCTTAATTCAATGTATATCTCATGACACACTATGGCTTTAAATTTTTTGAGGCTCCAGACAAATTTGTTTTTGTATTTTTGGTCCAATATGGCTCTTTCAACATTTTGGGTTGCCGACCCTTGTCCTACACACTAGAAGAGGATACAAGAAGTCATACTAACCGCTAAACTAGAGCTCGTAAATGTAAACAAAGGTGGGCGAATCGATACAAATATCAACAAGTGCATTATCAGTATACGGTCGATGGTATGGTGATTAGATTGATCATTTTTACCATCACAAATTCTCGCAAAAATATGATTTGGTATATTAAACCTTTTCAAAACCGGTTACAGGTTACAAAAGGTCCACTTGGCTGCTGACCTATGACTTACACGCACCTACAACTTACACGCCTAAAAAGCATCATTTTATTTACAAACCTCACAGAATGGTAGTCAGTTCAATAAAATAAAATAAACTATTGCACCAATAAATGTGAGGATTTTTGCATGTAATTGAGATACATTTTATACAAATTTGACACAAAAATCACACACTTTACACTGCAAAAAGTCAGTGTTTAAAAACAAGGAAAAAAATTTTGGGGCATTTTACTTGAACTAAGCAAAATGATCTGCCAATAGAACAAGAAAATTTGTCTTGTCAAGACTTTCCAAAACAAGTAAAATTAGCGAACTTCAATGGACCCAAAAATACCTTAAAATAAGTATGTTTTCACTAATAACAAGTGCACTTTTCTTTGTAGAAAAAAACAAATGAGGCCTTTTTTCTCAATATGCTGAAAAATATTCTTAAATTAAGTAAATGCTAGTGCCATTATTTTGACATATGTGCTCCAAATTTTTTTTTATTGTAATATTGAAGAATGTATCTGAATGTGCATGAACTATTTCTGTTCAAAATGGTTTGAAATGTCACATGTTAAATGTTTAAATATTAACTGTCAGTTTACTCTACCGTGCCAACTGAGTATGAGTACATATTTTCTATTGTTTCATTGAAAATAAAACAGCAAAGTCCATTTGGCTGCCATCTGTTTTAATTATGATGTGTGAATGTTGTCTGTCTATCTGTGTTGGCCCTGCGATGAGGTGGCGACTTGTCCAGGGTGTACCCCGCCTTCCGCCCGATTGTAGCTGAGATAGGCTCCAGCGTCCCCCGCGACCCCGAAGGGAATAAGCGGTAGAAAATGGATGGATGGATGGAATTGTGTCAAAGTCATGATTTTTTATTTCATGCTTGAAATAACAAATTATTATTTTGAAAAAGCAGTTTTATACTTGTGAGTGTTGATGACACAGCTTTGCAACAGTCGATATTCTAGTTTCAAGCATGTTTTACTCAAAATCGGTCATAACATCTCAGCAACAAGCTGTAATATCTTACTGAGATCATTTAGGACCAAAACACTTAAAACAAGTAAAACACTCGAACATAAAATCTGCTTAGTGAGAAGAAGTATCTTATCAGACAGAAAATAAGCAAATATCACCCTTATTGGAGATATTTCATCTTACTTAGATTTCACTTTTTGCAGTGTATAGTGGTGAAATAAGTGTAAAGGATAAAAAATGGAATTAAGATGGAAAAACTGAATTGTATTGTTATTTAAATGTATTATTATTGTACTTGTGTCATTACTAATTTATATATGTTTTTTCACTATACAGGTAAAAGCCAGTAAATTAGAATATTTTGAAAAACTTGATTTATTTCAGTAATTGCATTCAAAAGGTGTAACTTGTACATTATATTTATTCATTGCACACAGACTGATGCATTCAAATGTTTATTTCATTTAATTTTGATGATTTGAAGTGGCAACAAATGAAAATCCAAAATTCCGTGTGTCACAAAATTAGAATATTACTTAAGGCTAATACAAAAAAGGGATTTTTAGAAATGTTGGCCAACTGAAAAGTATGAAAAAGAAAAAGATGAGCATGTACAATACTCAATACTTGGTTGGAGCTCCTTTTGCCTCAATTACTGCGTTAATGCGGCGTGGCATGGAGTCGATGAGTTTCTGGCACTGCTCAGGTGTTATGAGAGCCCAGGTTGCTCTGATAGTGGCCTTCAACTCTTCTGCGTTTTTGGGTCTGGCATTCTGCATCTTCCTTTTCACAATACCCCACAGATTTTCTATGGGGCTAAGGTCAGGGGAGTTGGCGGGCCAATTTAGAACAGAAATACCATGGTCCGTAAACCAGGCACGGGTAGATTTTGCGCTGTGTGCAGGCGCCAAGTCCTGTTGGAACTTGAAATCTCCATCTCCATAGAGCAGGTCAGCAGCAGGAAGCATGAAGTGCTCTAAAACTTGCTGGTAGACGGCTGCGTTGACCCTGGATCTCAGGAAACAGAGTGGACCGACACCAGCAGATGACATGGCACCCCAAACCATCACCCAACCATGCAAATTTTGCATTTCCTTTGGAAATCGAGGTCCCAGAGTCTGGAGGAAGACAGGAGAGGCACAGGATCCACGTTGCCTGAAGTCTAGTGTAAAGTTTCCACCATCAGTGATGGTTTGGGGTGCCATGTCATCTGCTGGTGTCGGTCCACTCTGTTTCCTGAGATCCAGGGTCAACGCAGCCGTCTACCAGCAAGTTTTAGAGCACTTCATGCTTCCTGCTGCTGACCTGCTCTATGGAGATGGAGATTTCAAGTTCCAACAGGACTTGGCGCCTGCACACAGCGCAAAATCTACCCGTGCCTGGTTTACGGACCATGGTATTTCTGTTCTAAATTGTCCCGCCAACTCCCCTGACCTTAGCCCCATAGAAAATCTGTGGGGTATTGTGAAAAGGAAGATGCAGAATGCCAGAACCCAAAAACGCAGAAGAGTTGAAGGCCACTATCAGAGCAACCTGGGCTCTCATAACACCTGAGCAGTGCCAGAAACTCATCGACTCCATGCCACGCCGCATTAACGCAGTAATTGAGGCAAAAGGAGCTCCAACCAAGTATTGAGTATTGTACATGCTCATATTTTTCATTTTCATACTTTTCAGTTGGCCAACATTTCTAAAAATCCCTTTTTTGTATTAGCCTTAAGTAATATTCTAATTTTGTGACACACGGAATTTTGGATTTTCATTTGTTGCCACTTCAAATCATCAAAATTAAATGAAATAAACATTTGAATGCATCAGTCTGTGTGCAATGAATAAATATAATGTACAAGTTACACCTTTTGAATGCAATTACTGAAATAAATCAAGTTTTTCAAAATATTCTAATTTACTGGCTTTTACCTGTATATAAAGTTGAGTTGTACAAAAAAAATACTCATATTTTTAAACTATATTGAGTAATGGTGTAATTAATCGTGATTACAATATCAATCAAAAATAATGGTGATTATTATTTTTGCCATAATGGTCCAGTCCTAATATGGCAATACCGATTTCAGGCCATAGTGCGTACCTCGGGTCATATTTTGAATACAGGAAGTATCCTAAATGACTTTTTTTTTGGCACATATTTGACATGATTGACAAGTGGTATCATGTGTGAGGCGTCACCTGTCAGTTTCATGCGTGCAGAAGGAGAAGGGGAAGTTGGCGGCGATCTTCTCAAAGTCTTCCAGCGAAATGAAGCCGTCCTGCTTGTGGTCGTAGTTCTTCATGATGGACTGAAGGGGGCGACAGAGCAAGCGCAGGCATGGGACCGGTTCTGCTTTCTCCTACCAGGTAATAGAGAAGTGAGAACCGCTACTCACATCCACCATCTGTTTGACGTGTTTGGATATGGTGTCGGGGTCCAGGCGATGCGTCACCCCTGACCCCCATTCTGCCACCACCGGCGCTTTCACTGGGGCGACGGGCTGCAGCGATCACAAGCCACCAAACAAATGACACAGCTGCACCGCGCTTTGATGTGGCAGAGTGACAGTTGTTCTCACGCAAGCGTGGAAATCACACGTTATTGCCACACATGCAGCGCTTTCAATTCATGCTCTCTTGTTTTTGACTAACTTACTGGTCGACAAAGACTCTTTGTAACCACCTTCTGCACAAAACTAGTCAAAATAGGAGCACTTTTTAAAAAAGCGTAGTCAAAGATCAGGGCCGGCCCGTGGCATAGGCCGTATAGGCAAATGCTAAGGGCGCCGTCCATCAGGGGGCGCCACGCCAGTGCCACAAATGTTGGAGGAAAAAAAAGAAAAGAAAAAAAAGTTGGTACTATTATTTCTAAATACAAAAAATAATCCCACGTTAATTCAAATGCAAAGTAAAGCCTATTTAATAGAAATATTATTTGTTACAACATTATGCCCCTCCCCCCCGCACGGTGCGCCCCTCCCTTCCCGTATCATGACTCTTTTTGGACGTCACCACATCAAAAAATCAACACACGATGTCAAAACGGCCAAAACTGTCAGGTGCCCAGGGAAGAAAAAAGAGAAAAGAAGAGGAGTAGAAACGAGAAAAGACAGAGTTAGCAGGTAGGTAACGTTAGCCTACATGAAATTATTTGTCTGTTACAGAATGTGATAGTAACCTGGCTTTTTAGCATTAAGCTAATGTTACATGATTCGGCAATTGCTAATCAATAAATAGCTAGTTCTGTTTTAACGTCGGGTTAATTTTGTGGAGGGGGCTAAATTGTTATGGAAAATAATAATGTAACGTTAGGTAATTACAGTACTCCCACCTTACATTCCTCAGGGACATTTGTATTAGATCTTTTAAGCAGGTGTTTTTTGTTTACATTGTTATTGCCTTCTGGTTAGCTAATGTTTGCCCCGCAGGTAATAGTCACTTTTCCACCCCTTTATATATTAGGTATAGTGTGTGAATGTGAGTGTGAATGTTGTCTGTTTATCTGTGTTGGCCCTGCGATGAGGTGGCGACTTGTCCAGGGTGTACCCCGCTTTCCGCCCGATTGTAGCTGAGATAGGCTCCAGCGACCCCAAAAGGGAATAAGCGGTAGGAAATGGATGGATGGATAGTTGTAAGTAAATAAAAAAGGTCAAAGACAAAGCTATTCGGTTTCTTGTGAGTATATACACTTCACTGGCGATGTGGGGGGGGGGCGCCACCTAAAATTTTGCCTAGGGCGCCAGATTGGTTAGGGCCGGGCCTGTCAAAGATCCTCTATATCAGTGATTCTTAAAAACAAGTACCACTTCAGAAAACTCTTGGCTCCAAGTACCGCTGTAATGACCAACATTGAAATACAGTAGCGTAGTAGGCCTACATATTCATTAAAAACTAGGCACAAGTTTTATATAAGTATATTTCATATCTTTGGCCACAGTTTGAAGAATAACACTGCGTTTTAATTTTTAATTTTTAATTTAATTTAATTCATCTGCTGTTTCCAACGACTGACTGCAGAAATGCTAGTCAAAGATTGTCTAAGTCACAAAAGCGCTTTGCTATTTTTTTGGAATCTGTTGCAAAAATGCTCTTCAAAGACCCTTAATATAATCACAAGGACCTACTGAAAAATATCTTTCTTTCTTTCTTTCTTTAGTTTATTTCGAACATGAACACACTTACATCATAATACATCACACAATTTCATATCATTTCATTTGACAGCATGCCCGAAAAGGAGTAGGAAGAAGCAAAGCTTATTTAATCCTACCCCTTTCCCACTTCAAAGCGTTTACAAATATATAATCATTTACTGACCTTTTTATATAATAAAATAACATCTATGAATTAGTATACAACAGTTTTGTAATATGTAATTAATTAATTAATTCAGTCATTATTAACATACTGAGATGAAGAATATCTTATTTTCAATAAGGTTGAAAGTATTTCTCATAATTCTTCTTTTTTGTACTCTGTAAGCACTATTATTTTGAACAACCTCTTAAACTGGATCATATCAGTACAATTTTTAACTTCTTTACTTAATCCATTCCATAATTTAATTCCACATACTGATATGCTCAAATCTTCTGAATGCTCTGCTGTTTTTAAGGATCTGCTCAAAACAAATCCATCATTTGATGAGTGCTCTGCTGTTTTGTTTTGTTTTAGAATCTGCCACAAAACACCCTGTCAAAGATCATGTATACTGTATGACAGAAGCACTCTGAAGCTACTGCAAAAACGCAAAACTTATTTTTACTGACAAAAAAAGCGTTACTGTTTTTAAGGAGATACTGCAGAAATGTTTGTCAAGTTTTCTTTATATGACAGGGAGCTTTGCTATATTTTGGAATCTACTGCAAGCATGCTTGTCAAAGATCCTCTATATGACAGGGATAATCTGCTGTTTGAAGGAAGAACTGCCAAAATGCAGATCAAAGATCCTGTATATAATGAGTGTGCTGCTGTTTTTAAGGATCTAGTCAAAATCACTTTTCAAGGATCCTTTATTTGAGCCGAGTGCTTTTCCTTGAAAAAATTTGCTGTTTTTAAAGACCTCCTGCAAAAACTTTAGTCAAAGATCATCTTTATGATAGGAGCACTCTGCTGTTTTTTTAGGACCTACTGGGGAAACAATTGCCAAAGATCCTGTATATGACAGGAGCATTCTGCTGTTTTTAAGGACCTAGTGCTGAAATGCTTGTCAAAGATTATTGATATGACAGGAGTGCTTTGCTATTTTTGGGGGTCAAAGATTCTCTATATAATAAGAGTGTGCTGCTGTTTTTAAGGATATGGTCAAAATACTTTTCAAGGATCCTTTTTTTGATCTGATTTCTTTTCCTTAAGAAAACCTGCTGTTAAAGACCTCCTGCAAAAATCTTTAGTCAAAGATCATCTGTATGATAGGATTTCAAAAATCCTGGACTAGCATTTCTGCACTAGGTCCCTAAAACAGCAGAGTGCTCCTATCATAAGAGCACTCTGCTGTTTTTTTAGGATCTCCTGGGGAAACAATTGTCAAAGATCCTGTATATAACAGGAGCATTCTGCTGTTTTTAGGGACCTAGTGCAGAAATGCTAGTCCAAGATTTTTGAAATGACAGGAGTGTTTTGCTATTTTGGGGTGTCAAAGATCCTCTATATATTGAGAGTGTGCTGCTGTTTTTAAGGATCTGATCATAAACACCTTTCAAGGATCCTTTATTTGATCCAAGTGCTGTGCTGTTTTTAAAATCTACTGGGGAAAACAATTGTCAAATATCCTGTATATGACAGGAGCTATCTGCTGTTTTTAAGGACCTAGTGCTGAAAAGCTTGTCAAAGATTCTTGATATGACAGGAGTACTTTGCTGGTTTTTGGAACCCTCTTTATGATAGGAGCACTCTGCTGTTTTTTTAGGATCTACTGGTGAAACAATTGTCAAAGATCCTGTATATGACAGGAGCATTCTGTTGTTTTTAAGGATCTAGTGCTGAAATGCTTGTCAAAGATTATTGATATGACAGGAGTGCTTTGCTATTTTTGGGGGTCAAAGATTCTCTATATAATAAGAGTGTGCTGCTGTTTTTCAGGATATGGTCAAAACATTTTTCAAGGATACTTTTTTTGATCAGATGTTTTTCCTTAAGAAAATCTGCTGTTAAAGACCTCCTGCAAAAATCTTTAGTCAAAGATCATCTGTATGATAGGGTTTCAAAAATCTTGGACTAGCATTTCTGCACTAGGTCCCTAAAACAGCAGAGTGCTCTTATGATAGGAGCACTCTGCTGTTTTTTTTAGGATCTCCTGGGGAAACAATTGTCAAAGATCCTGTATATGACAGGAGCATTCTGCTGTTTTTAGGGACCTAGTGCAGAAATGCTAGTCCAAGATTTTTGAAATGACAGGAGTGCTTTGCTATTTTGGGGGGTCAAAGATTCTCTATATAATAAGAGTGTGCTGCTGTTTTTCAGGATATGGTCAAAACATTTTTCAATGATCCTTTTTTTGATCAGATTTTTTGCCTTAAGAAAATCTGCTGTTAAAGACCTGCAAAAATCTTTAGTCAAAGATCATCTGTATGATAGGATTTCAAAAATCCTGGACTAGCATTTCTGCACTAGGTCCCTAAAAACAGCAGAGTGCTCCTATCATAGGAGCACTCTGCTGTTTTTTTTTAGAATCTCCTGGGGAAACAATTGTCAAAGATCCTGTATATGACCCCCTAGCATTCAAGAAAGCGGTTATTCATCCTCTGCTCAAAAGACCTAACCTTGATCCTGACCTCATGGTAAACTACCGACCGGTGTCCCACCTTCCCTTTATTTCGAAAATCCTCGAAAAAATTGTCGCACAGCAGCTAAATGAACACTTAGTGTCTAACAATCTCTGTGAACCTTTTCAATCCGGTTTCAGGGCAAATCACTCTACGGAGACAGCCCTCGCAAAAATGACTAATGATCTACTGCTGACGATGGATTCTGATGCGTCATCTATGTTGCTGCTTCTTGATCTTAGCGCTGCTTTCGATACCGTCGATCATAATATTTTATTAGAGCGTATCAAAACACGTATTGGTATGTCAGACTTAGCCTTGTCGTGGTTTAACTCTTATCTTACTGACAGGATGCAATGCGTCTCCCATAATAATGTGACCTCTGACTATGTTAAGGTAACGTGCGGAGTTCCTCAGGGTTCGGTTCTTGGCCCTGCACTCTTTAGTATTTACATGCTGCCGCTAGGCGACATCATACGCAAATACGGTGTTAGCTTTCATTGTTATGCTGATGACACCCAACTCTACATGCCCCTAAGGCTGACCAACACGCCGGATTGTAGTCAGCTGGAGGCGTGTCTTAATGAAATTAAACATTGGATGTCCGCTAACTTCTTGCAACTCAACGCCAAGAAAACGGAAATGCTGATTATCGGTCCTGCTAAACACCGACATTTATTTAATAATACCACCTTAACATTTGACAACCAAACAATTACACAAGGCGAATCAGTAAAGAATCTGGGTATTATTTTCGACCCAACTCTCTCGTTTGAATCACACATTAAGAGTGTTACTAAAACGGCCTTCTTTCATCTCCGTAATATCGCTAAAATTCGTTCTATTTTATCCACTAGCGACGCTGAGATCATTATTCATGCGTTCGTTACGTCTCGTCTCGACTACTGTAACGTATTATTTTCGGGTCTCCCTATGTCTAGCATTAAAAAATTACAGTTGGTACAAAATGCGGCTGCTAGACTTTTGACAAGAACAAGAAAGTTTGATCATATTACGCCTATACTGGCTCACCTGCACTGGCTTCCTGTGCACTTAAGAAGTGACTTTAAGGTTTTACTACTTACGTATAAAATACTACACGGTCTAGCTCCGTCCTATCTTGTCGATTGTATTGTACCATATGTCCCGGCAAGAAATCTGCGTTCAAAGAACTCCGGCTTATTAGTGATTCCCAGAGCCCAAAAAAAGTCTGCGGGCTATAGAGCGTTTTCTATTCGGGCTCCAGTACTATGGAATGCCCTCCCGGTAACAATTAGAGATGCTACCTCAGTAGAAGCATTTAAGTCCCATCTTAAAACTCATTTGTATACTCTAGCCTTTAAATAGCCCCCCTGTTGGACCAGTTGATCTGCCGTTTCTTTTCTTTTCTCCTCTGCTCCCCTTTTCCTTGAGGGGGGGGGGGGCACAGGTCCGGTGGCCATGGATGAAGTGCTGGCTGTCCAGAGTCGGGACCCGGGGTGGACCGCTCGCCTGTGCATCGGCTGGGAACATCTCTACGCTGCTGACCCGTCTCCGCTCGGGATGGTGTCCTGCTGGCCCCACTATGGACTGGACTCTTACTATTATGTTGGATCCACTATGGACTGGACTCTCACAATATTATGTCAGACCCACTCGACATCCATTGCTTTCGGTCTCCCCTAGAGGGGGGGGGTTACCCACATATGCGGTCCTCTCCAAGGTTTCTCATAGTCATTCACATCGACGTCCCACTGGGGTGAGTTTTTCCTTGCCCGTATGTGGGCTTTGTACCGAGGATGTCGTTGTGGCTTGTGCAGCCCTTTGAGACACTTGTGATTTAGGGCTATATAAATAAAGATTGATTGATTGATTGATTGATGACAGGAGCATTCTGCTGTTTTTAGGGACCTAGTGCAGAAATGCTAGTCCAAGATTTTTGAAATGACAGGAGTGTTTTGCTATTTTGGGGTGTCAAAGATCCTCTATATATTGAGAGTGTGCTGCTGTTTTTAAGGATCTGGTCATAAACACCTTTCAAGGATCCTTTATTTGATCCGAGTGCTGTGATGTTTTTAAAATCTACTGGGGAAAACAATTGTCAAAGATCCTGTATATGACAGGAGCTATCCGCTGTTTTTAAGGACCTAGTGCTGAAAAGCTTGTCAAAGATTCTTGATATGAAAGGAGTACTTTGCTGGTTATTGGAACCCTCTTTATGATAGGAGCACTCTGCTGTTTTTTTAGGATCTACTGGTGAAACAATTGTCAAAGATCCTGTATATGACAGGAGCATTCTGCTGTTTTTAAGGACCTAGTGCTGAAATGCTTGTCAAAGATTATTGATATGACAGGAGTGCTTTGCTATTTTGGGGGGTCAAAGATTCCCTATATAATAAGAGTGTGCTGCTGTTTTTAAGGATATGGTCAAAATACTTTTCAAGGATCCTTTTTTTGATCTGATTTCTTTTCCTTAAGAAAATCTGCCGTTAAAGACCTCCTGCAAAAATCTTTAGTCAAAGATCATCTGTATGATAGGATTTCAAAAATCCTGGACTAGCATTTCTGCACTAGGTCCCTAAAAACAGCAGAGTGCTCCTATCATAGGAGCACTCTGCTGTTTTTTTTAGAATCTCCTGGGGAAACAATTGTCAAAGATCCTGTATATGACAGGAGCATTCTGCTGTTTTTAGGGACCTAGTGCAGAAATGCTAGTCCAAGATTTTTGAAATGACAGGAGTGTTTTGCTATTTTGGGGTGTCAAAGACCCTCTATATATTGAGAGTGTGCTGCTGTTTTTAAGGATCTGGTCATAAACACCTTTCAAGGATCCTTTATTTGATCCGAGTGCTGTGATGTTTTTAAAATCTACTGGGGAAAACAATTGTCAAATATCCTGTATATGACAGGAGCTATCTGCTGTTTTTAAGGACCTAGTGCTGGAAAGCTTGTCAAAGATTCTTGATATGACACGAGTACTTTGCTGGTTATTGGAACCCTCTTTATGATAGGAGCACTCTGCTGTTTTTTAGGACCTACTGGGGAAACAATTGCCAAAGATCCTGTATATGACAGGAGCATTCTGCTGTTTTTAAGGACCTAGTGCTGAAATGCTTGTCAAAGTATTGATATGACAGGAGTGCTTTGCTATTTTTGGGGGTCAAAGATTCTCTATATAATAAGAGTGTGCTGCTGTTTTTCAGGATATGGTCAAAACATTTTTCAAGGATCCTTTTTTTGATCTGATTTCTTTTCCTTAAGAAAATCTGCTGTTAAAGACCTCCTGCAAAAAATCTTTAGTCAAAGATCATCTGTATGATAGGATTTCAAAAATCCTGGACTAGCATTTCTGCACTAGGTCCCTAAAACAGCAGAGTGCTCCTATCATAGGAGCACTCTGCTGTTTTTTTTAGAATCTCCTGGGGAAACAATTGTCAAAGATCCTGTATATGACAGGAGCATTCTGCTGTTTTTAGGGACCTAGTGCAGAAATGCTAGTACAAGATTTTTGAAATGACAGGAGTGTTTTGCCATTTTGGGGTGTCAAATGTCCTCTATATATTGAGAGTGTGCTGCTGTTTTTAAGGATCTGGTCATAAACACCTTTCAAGGATCCTTTATTTGATCCGAATGCTGTGCTGTTTTTAAAATCTACTGGGGAAAACAATTGTCAAATATCCTGTATATGACAGGAGCTATCCGCTGTTTTTAAGGACCTAGTGCTGAAAAGCTTGTCAAAGATTCTTGATATGAAAGGAGTACTTTGCTGGTTATTGGAACCCTCTTTATGATAGGAGCACTCTGCTGTTTTTTTAGGATCTACTGGTGAAACAATTGTCAAAGATCCTGTATATGACAGGAGCATTCTGCTGTTTTTAAGGACCTAGTGCTGAAATGCTTGTCAAAGATTATTGATATGACAGGAGTGCTTTGCTATTTTGGGGGGTCAAAGATTCCCTATATAATAAGAGTGTGCTGCTGTTTTTAAGGATATGGTCAAAACACTTTTCAAGGATCCTTTTTTTGATCTGATTTCTTTTCCTTAAGAAAATCTGCCGTTAAAGACCTCCTGCAAAAATCTTTAGTCAAAGATCATCTGTATGATAGGATTTCAAAAATCCTGGACTAGCATTTCTGCACTAGGTCCCTAAAAACAGCAGAGTGCTCCTATCATAGGAGCACTCTGCTGTTTTTTTTAGAATCTCCTGGGGAAACAATTGTCAAAGATCCTGTATATGACAGGAGCATTCTGCTGTTTTTAGGGACCTAGTGCAGAAATGCTAGTCCAAGATTTTTGAAATGACAGGAGTGTTTTGCTATTTTGGGGTGTCAAAGACCCTCTATATATTGAGAGTGTGCTGCTGTTTTTAAGGATCTGGTCATAAACACCTTTCAAGGATCCTTTATTTGATCCGAGTGCTGTGATGTTTTTAAAATCTACTGGGGAAAACAATTGTCAAATATCCTGTATATGACAGGAGCTATCTGCTGTTTTTAAGGACCTAGTGCTGGAAAGCTTGTCAAAGATTCTTGATATGACACGAGTACTTTGCTGGTTATTGGAACCCTCTTTATGATAGGAGCACTCTGCTGTTTTTTAGGACCTACTGGGGAAACAATTGCCAAAGATCCTGTATATGACAGGAGCATTCTGCTGTTTTTAAGGACCTAGTGCTGGAAAGCTTGTCAAAGATTCTTGATATGACACGAGTACTTTGCTGGTTATTGGAACCCTCTTTATGATAGGAGCACTCTGCTGTTTTTTAGGACCTACTGGGGAAACAATTGCCAAAGATCCTGTATATGACAGGAGCATTCTGCTGTTTTTAAGGACCTAGTGCTGAAATGCTTGTCAAAGTATTGATATGACAGGAGTGCTTTGCTATTTTTGGGGGTCAAAGATTCTCTATATAATTAGAGTGTGCTGCTGTTTTTCAGGATATGGTCAAAACATTTTTCAAGGATCCTTTTTTTGATCTGATTTCTTTTCCTTAAGAAAATCTGCTGTTAAAGACCTCCTGCAAAAAATCTTTAGTCAAAGATCATCTGTATGATAGGATTTCAAAAATCCTGGACTAGCATTTCTGCACTAGGTCCCTAAAACAGCAGAGTGCTCCTATCATAGGAGCACTCTGCTGTTTTTTTTAGAATCTCCTGGGGAAACAATTGTCAAAGATCCTGTATATGACAGGAGCATTCTGCTGTTTTTAGGGACCTAGTGCAGAAATGCTAGTACAAGATTTTTGAAATGACAGGAGTGTTTTGCCATTTTGGGGTGTCAAATGTCCTCTATATATTGAGAGTGTGCTGCTGTTTTTAAGGATCTGGTCATAAACACCTTTCAAGGATCCTTTATTTGATCCGAATGCTGTGCTGTTTTTAAAATCTACTGGGGAAAACAATTGTCAAATATCCTGTATATGACAGGAGCTATCTGCTGTTTTTAAGGACCTAGTGCTGAAAAGCTTGTCAAAGATTCTTGATATGACAGGAGTACTTTGCTGGTTATTGGAACCCTCTTTATGATAGGAGCACTCTGCTGTTTTTTTTAGGATCTACTAGGGAAACAATTGCCAAAGATCCTGTATATTACAGGAGCATTCTGCTGTTTTTAAAGACCTAGTGCTGAAATGCTTGTCAAAGATTATTGATATGACAGGAGTGCTTTGCTATTTTTGGGGGTCAAAGATTCCCTATATAATAAGAGTGTGCTGCTGTTTTTAAGGATATGGTCAAAACACTTTTCAAGGATCCTTTTTTTGATCTGATTTATTTTCCTTAAGAAAATCTGCTGTTAAAGACCTCCTGCAAAAATCTTTAGTCAAAGATCATCTGTATGATAGGATTTCAAAAATCCTAGACTAGCATTTCTGCACTAGGTCCCTAAAAACAGCAGAGTGCTCCTATCATAGGAGCACTCTGCTGTTTTTTTTAGAATCTCCTGGGGAAACAATTGTCAAAGATCCTGTATATGACAGGAGCATTCTGCTGTTTTTAAGGACCTAGTGCTGAAAAGCTTGTCAAAGATTCTTGATATGACAGGAGTACTTTGCTGGTTATTGGAACCCTCTTTATGATAGGAGCACTCTGCTGTTTTTTTAGGACCTACTGGGGAAACAATTGCCAAAGATCCTGTATATTACAGGAGCATTCTGTTGTTTTTAAAGACCTAGTGCGGAAATGCTAGTCAAAGATTTTCGAAAAAACAGGAGTGTTTTGCTATTTTTGGGGGTCAAAAATCCTCTATATACACAGTAAGAGTATTATAGTTTTTGTGCAGACCTAAGTCAGCTTGGCACTATAAAATGCATGGATGATTGGAAGTATATGATGCATTTTGTTGCGTGACTGACCTGGATCCTGGGGTTCTTGGGTTCCTTGGTGTAAGAAAGTTCATAGATCTGGTCCTCGGTGTAGTAGAGATCTAGAGAGAGCTGAAGCATTAAAAGACATCATTGGAGGCGTCCCTGCGGCAGACTCCCGGCAGCGTGGGCGGGCGTGGTCCTACCGTCAGCAGGTGCAGGAGGTCCTTGTTGGCCTCGAAGGGCGGCGTGCGGCTGTGCAGTGCGAGCAGCTCGTTGATGTTGCAGTAGAGGTGCTGCAGCTTGCTCAGGTTGATCTTGTCCTCGTCCACGTAGTCGGGCAGCGCCTCGTTGAGGGAGATCAGGTCCTTGAGGTGCACGCCCAGGATGGGCACCTTGAAGCCAGCGCACTCGCTGTAGACCCGCCGGTAGTTGCTGTAGTTGCTGCGTGACGACAGCAGATCTGTCATCTCACTCAGGGCCTGGCAGGACCGTGGAGGACCAACAACATCATGACACAACAAGCACACGTTCTGTCTGCATCGTTGTGGATCATGCGACGGCGGTCTTTGGCGAGCACGGCAGGTGTACCCGGTTGTAGCTGGTTAGTTCAGTTGGAGCTTGCCAGAGAGAACAACCAAAACCGCCGGAGGTTTGCGTTGCCTGGGAAGAACCCTAGAATACCTTGGTGACGTCAGGAGGCAGCAGGTTGTACGTGTCTTTGAGGCGGGAGATGGAGCTGTGGCAGAGGCCACCGGTGACGGCCATCAGCGTGTTGAAGTTCTGCAGACCTCGAAGTCTCTGAGCACAAACAAACAATGAACAAGCCAGCAAAAAAGCAAGCGAAACAGGCTTGGGGTGTGGGTTTGGGTTATTTGTTTGGTTACTTGGTTTGAGTTCTTAGTTTGGGTTATTTGTTTGGTTTCTTAGTTTTGAGTTCCTAGTTTGGGTTATTTTTTTGGTTCCTTGGGTTAAGTTCTTAGTTTGGGTTAGTTGTCTGGTTTCTTGGTTTGAGTTCTTAGTTTGGGTTATTTGTTTGGTTTGAGTTCTTAGTTTGCGTTTTTAGTTGGGTTTCTTGGTCTGGGTACTTATTTTAGGCTCTTGGTGTACCTGAGCCACATGGATGTACTTGGTGAAGACCTCTGCCCTCTGCTGGGCCGTGTGCCTGCTGAGGATCATCAGCTGGACCCACTGGGACACGCCGTTGCACATCATGACCGAGCGCTCCAGCGCCGGGTTGTCCCTCACCGAGCCTCGTACCACGTAGCTGCGGTAGTCCAGGAACTGACCGGCCAATCAGAGAGCGCACATTGTTAACGGGACAAATGGTTAAACAGTCAACGCTGAGCTCACCGTAACATTGCAGAAGTTCTTGAACTCCAAGTAGCTGAGGTGCTCGGCCATCTCATCCGCCTCCATGTGGTCGAAGATGAGGGACACCTTCCTCTTCTTCACTGAGGGCGAAGGAGCCTGTGACACGTTGGCGTGAGGGCTTCTGGGAAAAACAACGACGACGTTGTCATCCATCTTCTATTTGCTTATTTTGTTTAGGGTCACAAGGGAGCAGGAACCTATCCCAGCTGACTTTAAACATCAAAGTACATTTCGTCATTGTTAAATCCAACAAACAAGTTTTGTTAGCATGTTGGTTTTCAGCTTCTAACAGGCTTTTTTCAGTAAACATCCAAGGTGATTGTGTTTTGAAAATCTAACAAACCAACACATGCATTTGTCAGAAAACCGAAGCAACCGTAGTGTTTTTATGAACAGCGAAGACAAGGCAGCTATCGATGAAGCTAACGTTCTAGTTTAAATCCAAGACAATATCGTGCGCGGAGAACCTAAGTGCAGTTTTGCCAACACTGAAGACGATTCAGAAACTAGCTTAGCTAAGGTGAACATCTAACATAAACATCAAGTCTGCAGTCTCAAATGAACCTAGTACCCAACATATGCATTTGAAGAAGAAAAAAAATATTTTCCCGGCTCTTCAACGAACGCAACATACATGTTTTAAACACGGAAGACAATAAAGAAATCAACTAGGTAATCTGAGGTATGTTCTCTCAAAGACAATTCAGTCTACATACGTGTTTGGTTCGCATCCAAGATGATTGATTGATTGATTGAAACTTTTATTAGTAGGTTGCACAGTACAGTACATATTCCGTACAATTGACCACTAAATGGTAACACCCCAATAAGTTTTTCAACTTGTTTAAGTCGGGGTCCACGTAAATCAATTCATGGTACAAATATATACTATCAGCATAATACAGTCATCACACAAGTTAATCATCAGAGTATATACATTGAATTATTTACATTATTTACAATCCGGGGGGTGGGATGTGGAGGGGGGGGGTTAGGTTTGGTTGATATCAGCACTTCAGTCATCAACAATTGCATCATCTGAGAAATGGACATTGAAACAGTGTAGGTCTGACTTGGTAGGATATGTACAGTGAACATAGTGAGCTCAGAAAGCATAAGAACAAGTATATACATTTGATTATTTACAATCCGGGGAGGTGGGATGTGGAGGGGGGAGGGTGTTAGTCTTGGGTTGTAGTTGCCTGGAGGTGTTCTTTTAGTGCGGTTTTGAAGGAGGATAGAGATGCACTTTCTTTTACACCTGTTGGGAGTGCATTCCATATTGATGTGGCATAGAAGGAGAATGAGTTAAGACCTTTGTTAGATCGGAATGTGGGTTTAACGTGGTTTGTGGAGCTCCCCCTGGTGTTGTGGTTATGGCGGTCATTTACGTTATAGAAGTAGTTTGACATGTACTTCGGTATCAGATCGGTTTTCGTTTCTAATTTTGAACGTGTTTTCGTTATCAGAGATGATCAAGAGTCTTGAATGAACCTAACGCATTAAGTGTAACATTAAAGACAATGGTTTTCGTTCAAATCGAACACAACGAATGACATGCGCAGGGAACGCACCTTAGTGGTTAGAGTGTCCGACCTGAGATCGGTAGGTCGTGAGTTCAAACCCCGGCCGAGTCATACCAAAGACTATAAAAATGGGAGCCAATACCTCCCTGCTTGGCACTCAGCATCAAGGGTTGGAATTGGGGGTTAAATCACCAAAAATGATTCCCGGGCGCGGCCACCGCTGCTGCCCACTGCTCCCCTCACCTCCCAGGGGGTGATAAAGGGTGATGGGTCAATTGCAGGGAATAATTTCGCCACACCTAGTGTGTGTGTGATAATCATTGATACTTTAAGTCTATTCCGATATCTCAACCAAACTAACGCACATGTTTTCACCAGTGTTTTGTAAACAATAAAGGCAAGTTAGCAGTAAATTGACCTAACATTATTTGTAAACAATTAAGTAATATACAGTACGTAGGGATGGGTACAGAATTTGCTACTTTTAAAGGTACCAACCAATCCGTCTGTACTACTGAGTCCGGATTCAATCAAACAGCACCAGTCAAGCACTTGGCGTACAAACTGCCTCTAGGTAATGTTGTATTTTTATAATGCCAACAAACAAGTAAGGCTCCGCTTTTCAAACAGCGCTAGACCGATTGCTAATTTGCTACTGATTAGCATTAGCGATTTTACATGAACATCTTGCAGGACTCAACAAAAGACAAAACTGCCACATTTAACTTAATGGCAAAGACTACTTCCCGACAAACTGAAAGGAATGAACCTAACGTAGTGTTTAGTGCAACGGTGAACGGCTGGTTGAAATCTTCAGTGACTAACGCGTGACCAAGAGAGAACCCACACAAGAAGGAGACCTCCCCAAAGTGAGGAGCACCTTCCGGCTGCGAGGCGACAACAGAATGTGGATTTAAAGGCGAGGCCTTGTGAAAGCCCAGGAGAGGAAAAAGCTCACAAGCAGGAGGTGTCGATGAGATGCGTCTCCTCCCCATCAGAGCGGACCAGCGCCCACAGGTCCCCCATGGTCTGCTCCAGGAGAGGGTCGGCCTCAAACACGGCAGGGAACTGGCCGATCCAGGTCCTGTTCAGCGCGCGCGGAACAAAGCGTGTTTAGTAAGCACGGGCACGCCGGGAGAACCGGTTCTCTCAGTCAAACTCACCTGACCAGGTGGCAGACCTGACTCCGCCTCAGTCCTCTCTTGTCGGGCGGGCAGTCCTTGTACGTGAGAGACGAGTCAAGGAGCAGAATGTGGGTCAACTTTACAGTACTTGGCCGGAGAGTGGGACAAAGGCAGCTAACTCTGATTACAGGAGCAGGGCAGGATATGAGGCCAGGAGCTTCTGGGCGAAGGTCTGGGACGGGACCACCCAGCTGTGCATCATCAGGGTCATGTGGACCACCTGGGAGCCTCGCGGGCTGCATACCTTCCCCTCACAGTCTGCGGGTGCAACACAGGACCATTATGGATAAAGAACTGCTTTTTGGATTGGGTGGAAGGATCATCAAGTACCGTATTTTTCGGAGTATAAGTCGCTCCGGCCGAAAATGCATAATAAAGAAGGAAAAAAACATATATAAGTCGCACTGGAGTATAAGTCGCATTTTTTGGGGAAATTTATTTGATAAAAGCCAACACCAAGAATAGACATTTGAAAGGCAATTTAAAATAAATAAAGAATAGTGAACAACAGGCTGAATAAGTGTACGTTATATGAGGCATAAATAACCAACTGGTATGTTAACGTAACATATTATGGTAAGAGTCATTCAAATAACTATAACATATAGAACATGCTATACGTTTACCAAACAATCTGTCACTCCTAATCGCTAAATCCCATGAAATCTTATACGTCTAGTCTCTTACGTGAATGAGATAAATAATATTATTTGATATTTTACGCTAATGTGTTAATAATTTCACACATAAGTCGCTCCTGAGTATAAGTCGCACCCCTGGCCAAACTATGAAAAAAAACTGCGACTTATAGTCCGAACAATACGGTAGGATTTATGCAGGAAATAATCAACCATTATACACACATATATATATATATATATATATATATATATATATATCCACACTCATGAAATCATCACTTCAGCAGACCTCATATTTCTACTTTTTGAAGGCTCATATATTATACAGTGTATGTATATATATATATATGTATGTATAAATATATACATATACATACAGTACATATATTTTATATTTATATTGTGTATATATATGTATATAAATACATATATATTTATATATATGTGTGTGTATATATACAGATGTGTATTTATACATATATATTTTATATATATGAGCCTTCAAAAAGTATAAATATGAATATACATATATATGTATGTACATAAATGTGTGTATATGTATTTATAGATAAGTGTGTGTGTGTGTGTATATATATATTTATATATATATATATATATATTTTTTATATATATATATATATATATATATGAGCCTTCAAAAAGTAGAAATATGAATATACATATATATGTATGTATAAATATATATATACCGGTATATATATACATACAGTACATATATTTTATATTTATATTGTGTATATATATGTATATAAATACATATATATTTATATATATGTGTGTATATATACAGATGTGTATTTATACATATATATTTTATATATATATATATACATATGTATACATATATATATATTTTATATATATATGTATACATACATATATGTATATATACGTATATATTTATATACATATATATACATAAATGTGTATATATATACATAAATGTGTGTATATGTATTTATACATAAATGTGTGTGTGTGTATATATATATATATATATATATATATATATATATATACACACACATATATACAGTGTATACACATACAAGTATATGATATACAAATAATCAAATAGACTATCATATAGTGTATGTCCTAACATGCAGTAAACTTCAGTAAAGTTGTGTATAAACACCATGCAATTTTCATCCCATTATTGTTTACATCAGCAACTTATGTTCAACGTTTACAAAAAAGTCAACAACGTGAAGACAGCCAGGAATCCAAATAAACGTTGACGATGCAGCACATGAACAACATTGACCGGTCTAGAACTTCTGAGTTTGGAGGGCAAAGCATGGACTCATTAAGCACTCCATTTAAACGATGACATGAACCTACACTCTTAGAAATAAGGGTTCTAAAAGGGTTCTTCTACAAGGGCTGAGGTTCTAACTGGAACCATTTGCTTCTGAAAAACCCTTTCCCGAAGAAAGGGTTTTTCAAGGGTTCTTGGTAACGCTAATGGTTCCAGTAAGAACCATTTTGATCCAGAGAACCCTTTAAAACCCCTTTTCTGAATAATTGATTTAAAAGGGTTCTCACTAACACTAAGGGTTCCAGTAAGAACTATTTTGATCCAGAGAACCGTTTTTGGAAGAAAGAGTTCTTCAGGGATTGTTGAAAGCATGGGTAAGATCCTGTGTCACCAGGGACATACTTCCTGATAACATTTGCCAATAATGGTGCCTATCTTTAAATAAATGTTTTTCTCATTAAAATGTTTTGAATGTTTGTTCAATGTCAACATGATAAATGACCACAATATAATATGAACTAAACTGATCTGTAGAATACAATATGGTTCTTTATAGAACCCTCAGAAGACAAGACGGTTATCGGTGAAAACCTTTGAAAAGGGATGCTTTTAGAACCCCCTGCGTCAGGTCTAGATGAAACCCTTGAAACATGAAAGAGTTCTTTGTGGAACTCCCTGTGTGGGTTCTAGATGAAACCCTTGAAACCTGAAAGGGTTCTTAGTGGAACTCCCTGCATGGGTTCTAGATGAAACCCTTGACAAACGAAAGGGTTCTTAGTGGAACTCCCTGTGTGGGTTCTAGATGAAACCCTTGAAATACAAAAGGGTTCTTAGTGGAACTCCCTGCGTGGGTTCTAGATGAAAGTCTTGAAATACAAAAGGGTTCTTAGTGGAACTCCCTGTGGGTTCTAGATGAAACCCTTGAAATACGAAAGGGTTCTTAGTGGAACTCCCTGTGTGGGTTCTAGATGAAACCCTTGAAACATGAAAGGGTTCTTAGTGGAACTCCCTGCGTGGGTTCTTTGTAGAACCTCTCATGGGGGGTTCTGGGTGGAACCTTACACACACAGTTCTAGGTAGAACCCTCCGAAAGGGTTCCAGGTGGAACCTTTATAAAAAGGTTCTACCTGGAGCCAAAAAGGGTTCTCCTATGAGGACGAGCCGAAGAACCTTATATGGTTCTACTTAGCACTTTTATTTCTAAGAGTGTAGCTAAAGAAGTTGTGTGGCTTGCTACATTTTTTCCCAACGGCCTGTAATTCTTCCTGTTTTCTTTTTTTGATTTCTTCCTTACGCTGCATTTTGAGAGCTGCCCGACCTAAATTCACCCAACACCCGACGTCCTCCCAGACCTTGATGCAACTATCTCTCGGAACAACTCGTTGTTGTTCACACTAATGCCATGTCTGAAACAGTTGAAATGTCGGGGTGTTTTCATCCATTTATTCCACGACACAATATTAGCAAGTCAAGGGCGGTCACGTCATGTTCTTGCCGTCAATGCGAGTGAGAAGGGCGGTCGCGGCACTTGCCTTGGTTAAATTCCAACCCTGCTTTAGGCCCCACCCATTAAGCATTGTTTAGAGGCGCTCTACTTCCTGAACCCTGACAATGTTCATGGCTTTGCTGACACCACATTGCACAACTGTGTCACTTGTCATGCAAAAATCGCCCCAAAATGATAGTTACATAAAGAAAAGGTAAAAATAAATATTTTTTATATGAATTTTTTTTCTCATTCTCCTTTTATTGACAACCAGCATCAGACATTCCTATCCATGACATCATATTCACATACTTAATATATCTATTGTCTGCCCTAAATGTCAAAATATATATTTTTGTTTATATCCCAACCATACAACCCACCCCCGAAAAAAGAAAGAAACAGCAGAAAAACTAAATACCAGTATTTGCAAATACATCAATTAAATAAAGAAAAAATAAATAATATGTTATTTATAATAATAATCAGAAAGAATATAAAAATATATATATAAAAGTTAAAGTACCTATGATTGTCACACACACACGAGGTGTGGCGAAATTATTCTCTGCATCTGACCCATCGCCCTTGATCACCCCCTGGGAGGTGAGGGGAGCAGTGAGTAGCAGCGGTGGCCGCGCCCGTGAAACATTTTTGGTGATTTAACCCCCAATTCCAACCTTTGATGCTGAGTGCCAAGCAGGGAGGTAATGGCTCCCATTTTTATAGTCTTTGGTATGACTCGGCCGGGGTTTGAACTCACAACCTACCCATCTTCGGGCGGACACTCTAACCACAAGGCCACTGAGTAGGTAGTATACACATAAAGGGAGTAATCTTTTTTTTATTTTTATTTTTTTTAATGTTTTAAGCAGTACAATCAGTCAGGCTTATGGGGCGTGACATAATTGACCCAGTTTTCCCAGTATGAAGTAAATTTCTCCAATTTATAATGAATAAATAAATTGTTTTGATATGATATTGAATAAATGTATAAATAAAACAAAATATATAATCCATAAATAATATATAATAGTTTATTCAATAAATAAATAATGTATTGATTATTAATAATACATGGATGTGTTATAATTGAGTATTATTTATTTAATATTGTTTTAGATTATTGGTAAAGCAAATTTAAATGACATGATATAACAATTTCGATTTTAATTCCCGCCCCCCCCCCCAAAAAAAAAAACAATTGTAACCTAATCATTTAGGATATGCATTATTTATTCATGTACTATAATATTTAGATATGTCAAGCAAAAATATATAATATTGTGCCTAGGGCTGCAACAACTAAACGATTAAAATTGATTATAAAAATAGTTGCCGATTATTTTAGTCATTGATTCGTTGGATCTATGCTATGCGCATGCGCTGAGGCAATTTATTATTATTATATTTTTTTAATAAACCTTTATTTATAAACTGCAACATGTACAAACAGCTGATAAACAATAATCAAAATAAGTATGGTGCCAGTATGCTGTTTTTCCCCCCCAATAAAATACTGGAAAGGATAGTAGTTGTATAGAATGTAGTTTGTCTCTTTTATCCGATTATTAATCGATTAATCGAAGTAATAATCGACAGATTAATCGATTATCAAATTAATCGTTAGTTGCAGCCCTAATTGTGTCTATGTTTAATGATGTTTATTGTACTGCGGCACTGGTGGAGAACAGCATTTAATTTTCTTGTGTATAAACTGGGAACATGGCAAATAAAGGAATCTGAATGTAATGAATATTACTAATTGTAATTTGTTATATAATGTTTCAATAATTTATCCCTTTTTGAAGAAGGGATTTTGCATCCAGCAGTGAATAATGCATAGAAGTATATGTGACTAATCATGTACAGTACAAGTAGTTATTCACTTCCAATGCAAGCTTTTTCATGTTTCCGTTTTATTGCAACATTTTACTTGGACTGCTTTTTATATTTAAGTGTAAAAAAAACAAGAAAATATATGTTTAAAATAGAAGTTTTCATGACAGCAAAGTTGTCTTAAATCAGTGCTTCTGTGTGTGGCGACATCATCAGGTGTAATTGTGAGTAAAATTATCCTTGATTTCACTGTCAAAAAGATTTTAAAAAGCCTGTAGATTTTACGGTAAAAAACTGGAATTTTACTGTAAAAATAAGAGTTTTTCAATTTAGTGCGCATTCACAGCTTGTCACTTTATGGTTTGGTCAGGCTTTTTAATTGTACAAAATGTTGCTGGCTCCTGAAAATTGTATAAATTATTGATTTAAGTATTATTTTCTTAATTGTTTAATTATATTATTAAATGATTATTTGTTAGTTACTAAATATTACTTTAAAACAAATTATACTATCTTATTATTAATAAATTATATTAATTAATTGCATTATGGTATCAGTAATTTTAATACATTATTTGTTAGTAACTCATTTATTACATTATGAATTATACAATTATGCTAATTGTACATGAATGAATTGCATCATTATGTTATCAATTATATTATTTGTTCATTACTAAAATATTTTATAATGAATTATATTATCATAGTATTGATTTTTATATGAATTAATTCCAGTATAATATCACTAAATTAAATTAATTTTGTATTTGTTATTAAATTATTACATTATTAATTAATATACAATTATGTTGGTTAATTGTATTTGATTTGCATAATTATTTTATCAATAATTACTCCAATAATTGTTTGTCAATACAATGCTTTCTGCCCGAGTGCAGCTCCCGCAACCCTGAAAGGGACAAGCGGTAGGAAATGGATGGATTATTTATTCACTAAAATATAACTTTGTAATTAATTATACTAACATATTATTGCATTAGGATATTATTCATGAATATACTATTATTAGATTATTTTTATTGACTAGTTTATTACATCATGAATGATCATACAATTATGCTAATTGTTTATGAGTGAATTTCATCATCCATCCATCCATTTTCTACCGCTTGTCCCTTTTGGAACTACTAAAATAATGTATATTTAATTGTACTATCATAGTATTGATTGTTATATGAATTAATTGCAGTATAATATCACTAAATTGTATAATTTTTGTATTTGTTATTAGATTATTACATTATTAATTAATATACAAATATGTTAGTTAATTGTATTTGAATTGCATTATTATTTTATCAATAATTATACTAATTGTTTGTCAATACCCCGCCTGGGATAGGCTCCAGTCCCCCGCAGCCCTGAAAGGGACAAGCAGTAGAAAATGGATGGATTATTTATTCACTAAAATATTACTTTATAATTATTTATACTAACTTATTATTATTATTAATGAATGATACTATTATTAAATAATTTTTATTGGCTAAATTATTCCTTATTAATTAATCATACAATTATGGTAGTTGTTCATGGTTGAATTGAATTATTGTATTAGCAATTCATTATATTAATACATTTTAATTTCAATAAATCATAATTATGAGATACAAGTCATAAATATGAGATAAAAAGTCAAAATTATGAAATAAAAAAGTTAACATTTTCCAATAAAAAGTCATAAATATGAAATAAAAGTTAAATATGAGATAAAAAGTTGAAATGATGAAATAAAAAACTTTAAATTTAGCAATAAAATGTCATAATTATGAGATAAAAGACAAATATTAGATAAGAAAATCCAAAGTGAGGTGGCAGTCTACTTCAAATGAAGCGGTGGGCCACTTTAAAGGACATAGCAGGCCACTTAAACGTCATTGCAATTAATTATATTAATACATTTTCATTTCTAAATGTTTTCATAATTAATTATACTATTATATTAATAATACAATTAATTAATTTGTATATTATCAATTGGCATTATTTGTTCATTCCTAAATGATTACATTATTCATTAATTATATTAATTATCACTTGAATTAATGGCATTGTCGTAGTTAACTGGTGATTATAGTGTTTTTAATCTTTATAATAAGTATATTAGTAATGCTTTTTTCAACAAACAGACACAAAGTGTTTTACAGACACACACTCTTTCACATGCAACAATGTTTAGCACACACACACACACACACACACGTGGTGTTTTTAAACTTGAAACTGACAGGAATTGAACTTTCGCACATAAGATTTTTTGGGGGGTTTTTTTTACATGAAAGGCGGGGAAACCTCAAATGTCCCTTTTTAAGTTCACCGACAGTTTGCTGGCGTCTGCTTGCTGTCACAAGTGTGATGTTTGCTTTCTGCAGCAACATTGCCATTGCATAAGAGCCCCCCCCCCCCCCCTCCCCCTCATTTACATAATGCGTGCAAACTGACCGAAGCAGTTGAGGCAGCGTAGTATGAGCTCATCCAGGCTGGCGGCGCTGGCGCTGGGCACGTTGGGGGGCCCCTGCAGGGCCCGGGTGATGTCCTGAGGACTGGGACACGTGTTCCGCCTCCTCTGGACCTGCTTCCTGCTCTGCGGCGCGTTGGGACTCTCGCAGTTTGGCTTCCTGACAGCGCAGAAGTAGAACACCATGTGGTTAGGTCAGCCTGCGCTCACAACTGATATATTCTCTCAATGTTTACATAGGTCCCTTTATTAGGCACACCTGTCCCCTGTGTGACACTGAGAAGCCATCGTTCCTTCACATGAAGGTGTGTGGCCACACCTGCCCTGTGCAAACATGGCTGCCCATTTTGCATTATGTTAACAATTAAACATTACATGAGTTGTTATACTATAGTGTCAATTTATAAAATTATGTCATTAATTATTTATATTATTGAATTCCTAAATAATTACATTGATTAATTATATGAATGGTTTTATAGTATAAATTAAATATATTACTATTTAATTACTTATACTATCCTAATTTAAAAAAAGAATTAATTCCATTATTAAATGATCAATAAATGTATCATTGATAAATCATTTAATTATTCAGTTATTACTTTATAATTATTTATACCATCATATAAACAATTATTTATGAACTGAATTAATTGTATCATGATATAATAATAAATGATGTGTTAATTCCTATAGTATTTCATTATCAATTATTTTATACACTTGCGTTAATATTTAATTATATATGAATTATTGCATTATTATATTGGCAATTCATTATATTATTACTACTATATGAATTGCAAAAGTACATAACACAAATAATTAAATGTGTATATTATCAACTATAATATTAATACATTATTTGTTCATTCCTAAATCATTACATTATTAATCGTACAATTATGTTACATATTTTAGCAATTATATTATTACTACATTTTTATTAATTGCCAATTATTTAATTATACTATTACATTAACGACCGTCCATCCATTTTCTACCGCTTGTCCCATTCGGGACCGGTTATAATACAAATAATGACATTTTTATATTTAATACATTATTTAATAATTCCTAAATAATTACATTAATTACAATATTAACAACTAGAATAATTCTGCGGATCTTT
Source organism: Nerophis lumbriciformis (assembly GCF_033978685.3). NCBI lineage: Eukaryota > Metazoa > Chordata > Actinopteri > Syngnathiformes > Syngnathidae > Nerophis > Nerophis lumbriciformis. The sequence continues at coordinate 7,718,943 of NC_084564.2, forward strand.
TGATTGGGCTGTTATCTGTGCTGTGGACCTCTGGCCCAGGTTTGATTGAAAAAATAGGAAAAAAAAAACTAGCATAAATGTTAACATGCTCACATTAGCTTGCTATAATAGGAGCAGTTAGTTAAGTAAAAGTTAAAGTACCAATGATAGTCACACACACACACTAGGTGTGGTGAAATGTGTCCTCTGCATTTGACCCATCCCTTTGTTCACCCCCTGGGAGGTGAGGGGAGCAGTGGGCAGCAGCGGTGGCCGCGCCCGGGAATCATTTTTGGTGATTTAACCCCCAATTCCAACCCTTGATGCTGAGTGCCAAGCAGGGAGGTGATGGGTCCCATTTGTATAGTCTTTGGTATGACTCGGTCGGGGTTTGAACTAACAACCTACCCATCTCAGGGCGGACACTCTAACCACTAGGCCACTGAGTAAGTGGTGACATGTGAATTTTAGGTGTAAATGGTAGGGGTGTAACGGTATTTGTATTGTATTGAACCGTTTCGGTACGGGGGTTCGGTTCGGAGGTGTACCGAACGAGTTTCCACACGGACATATTAAGTAGCGTAACGCACGTTGTGTAAACAATGCACACCGAGGCACAACACACGGCATGCTAGCAGCTAACGGGCTACGATAGACTGACCATACGTCCTCTTTTCACCGGACATGTCCTCTTTTGCGGAGCTGTCCGGGCGGAGTTTCTTAAATGCCTCTAATGTCCGGCTTTTTGAGTTAGGGTTGCGTGTATTTTCAATGTACGTTCAGGGTTAAGAAGGGGTTAAAAACAAAACAAATTGTGCGCGCAGCAGCATTGGTGAGGGAGGGGCAGAGACAGAGAGAGAGAGAGAGTTATGACAAACGCGCATGCGTCGCCAGGCTCTGCTTTTTATCCATAGATTTATCACATTTTATTTTTTATCTATAGCAAGGGTGTCAAAAGTGTGCCCCGGAGGCCATTTGCGGCCCACAGCTAATGTTTTAAAGACCCACAGCACATTCTAAAAATACTATTAAAATAAACAAAAACATAACAAAAGTGAAATAAAAAAACTTAAAGGTTAAATGTAATTTAGAAAAAGTTGCAATGTTGACTAATAAAACAAAGCTGGTTTTTTTTTCTTTCAAAGTGTCATTGCTCAAAACATAATATTGAATCAAAATCAATGTTATTATGAATTATTGACCTATCCAAGGTTCCCATTACTTCACATCAAATATTCCACTAAGAAAAATATTTTTGGTGGAATATTTTGCAAATTTGGTAAATAAATAACAAAAAAAATTATATATTGTTGTTTTCTTACTGTACCGAAAATGAACCGAACCGTGACCTCTAAACCGAGGTACGTACCGAACCAAAATTTTTGTGTACCGTTACACCCCTAGTAAATGGTCAAAATGAGCTAAAATGCTAGCATGCTAATGTTTATCGGGCACACCTGTCCCTGATAATATCTTTTTAGTGACACTGAGAAGCCATCATTCCTTCACACAAAAATGGTGGTAAGCTACATTTGTAGCCACGGCTGCTATTTTGTGTTGACAGCCCTTTGAGACACTTGTGATTTAGGGCTATATAAATAAACATTGATTGATATAGTGCCCGTGTTCCTAATCAAGTGTCCACATGTCCTCTTACATGTGTCGGACATGTTTGAAATTGGTAGCAACATTGTGTGTGCGTGTGTGTGTGTGTGTGTGTGTGTGTGTGTGTGTGTGTGTGTGTGTGTGTGTGTGTGTGTGCAATGCTACCACGCTGTCGCCAATATTGTGACATTACCAGGAAACTCTGCGAGTTCAGAGAAGTGACACCGAGTTCCCTGAATGGCCAGACCTACATCCCCTTCTCTTAACCTGTGTGTGTGTGCGTGCGTGTGCGTGTGCGTGTGTGTGAAGGGGCGCTTACACAGGCGTCTCACGCACAATTACACAAGTACTGAACTATCACAACTTCCCAGTGTTATGGAAACAATGGTTATGGTTAAAGGCCTGTTTATTGACCACTAACTTGACTTTTATCGCCTGCGTTCCTTCAAAAAGTGTCAAAAGGCGCACGTTCCATCCTCACCAACTTCATTTTGCACATCAAAGATGCAAAATTGCAATCCACATAGAGTGTGATATCTAATAAATAACATGTTTATTGACCATGAGATGAATTATACTCATTAAAATGCTTCAAAGGTGACTTGTAATGTGTATATATGTCCACCAGAGGGCGCTATCTGTTCCCATTCAAAGCATGCAGCAAAAATTATTCACCGTTTACCGATTTTTGCAAGGTTGACAGGGTTTAAAAACAACAAAAGATGTTAAAGGGTGATGGGTCAAATGCAGAGAATAATTTGGCCACACCTCATGTGTGTGTGACAATCATTGTTACTTGAACTTTACATGTCAGACTCAAGTTGAGGGTCAAAAGTGTGTCATGTTAGCTGTAGGTATTGCGCAATGTCCCTAGCAAATACAAACCCCGTTTCCATATGAGTTGGGAAATTGTGTTAGATGTAAATATAAACGGAATACAATGATTTGCAAATCCTTTTCAACCCATATTCAGTTGAATGCACTACAAAGACAAGATATTTGATGTTCAAACTCAAACTTAATTTTTTTTTTTGCAAATAATAATCAACTTAGAATTTCATGGCTGCAACATGTGCCAAAGTAGTTGGGAAAGGGCATGTTCACCACTGTGTTACATGGCCTTTCCTTTTAACAACACTCAGTAAACGTTTGGGAACTGAGGAGACACATTTTTTAAGCTTCTCAGGTGGAATTCTTTCCCATTCTTGCTTGATGTACAGCTTAAGTTGTTCAACAGTCCGGGGGTCTCCGTTGTGGTATTTTAGGCTTCATAATGCACCACACATTTTCAATGGGAGACAGGTCTGGACTACAGGCAGGCCAGTCTAGTACCCGCACTTTTTTACTATGAAGCCACGTTGATGTAACACGTGGCTTGGCATTGTCTTGCTGAAATAAGCAGGGGCGTCCATGGTAACGTTGCTTGGATGGCAACATTTGTTGCTCCAAAACCTGTATGTACCTTTCAGCATTAATGGTGCCTTCACAGATGTGTAAGTTACCCATGTCTTGGGCACTAATACACCCCCATACCATCACAGATGCTGGCTTTTCAAATTTGCGACTATCCGGATGGTTCTTTTCCTCTTTGGTCCGGAGGACACGACGTCCACAATTTCCAAAAACAATTTGAAATGTGGACTCGACAGACCACAGAACACTTTTCCACTTTGTATCAGTCCATCTTAGATGAGCTCAGGCCCAGCGAAGCTGACAGCGTTTCTGGGTGTTGTTGATAAACGGTTTTCGCCTTGCATAGGAGAGTTTTAACTTGCACTTACAGATGTAGCGACCAACTGTAGTTACTGACAGTGGGTTTCTGAAGTGTTCCTGAGCCCATGTGGTGATATCCTTTACACACTAATGTCGCTTGTTGATGCAGTACAGCCTGAGGGATCGAAGGTCACGGGCTTAGCTGCTTACGTGCAGTGATTTCTCCAGAATCTCTGAACCCTTTGATGATATTACGGACCGTAGATGGTGAAATCCCTAAATTATAGCTGGTTGAGAAAGGTTTTTCTTAAACTGTTCAACAATTTGCACACGCATTTGTTGACAAAGTGGTGACCCTCGCCCCATCCTTGTTTGTGAATGACTGAGCATTTCATGGAATCTACTTTTATACCCAATCATGGCACCCACCTGTTCCCAATTAGCCTGCACACCTGTGGGATGTTCCAAATAAGTGTTTGATGAGCATTCCTCAACTTTATCAGTATTTATTGCCACCTTTCCCAACTTCTTTGTCACGTGTTGCTGGCATCAAATTCTAAAGTTAATGATTATTTGCAACAAAAAAAAAAGTTTATCAGTTTGGACATCAAATATGTTGTCTTTGTAGTGCATTCAACTGAATATGGGTTGAAAAGGATTTGCAAATCATTGTATTCCGTTTATATTTACATCTAACACAATTTCCCAACTCATATGGAAACGGGGTATGTAAACACATTCATAAAAAGTCAATGTCAGTAATGATTTGTTATGAAACTAAATACAAACTCCTTTTTATTGAGGGCCACATTGCAATTGCAATCATAGGGCCGCTTGAAAAAAAATATATACATGTTTAATAGCCTTGTTACATTATTTGTATGGACTACTGTTTTGGATTATTCTTTGCCAAATGAGGTGGCAGACCAGATACATTGATGTGGTGGGCCACATAAAATGGTGTGGCTGGCCACATAATGGATGTGTTGGGCCGCATAAAATAATTTGAAAGACAAGAAAAAATTTTGTGGCGGTCCGGATAAAATACTGTGACGGACAACACAAAATAATCTGGTGGGCCGTATAAAATAAAGTGACAGTCAACATAAAATGATTTGGCGGGCCGGATAAAATAATGTGACAGACAACATAATATGATGTGGCGGGCTGCATAAATAATGTGACAGACAACATAAAATGATGTGGTCGGCCGGATAAAATAATGTGACAAACAACATAAAATTATGTGGTGGGCCACATTAAATAATGTGACGGACAAAATAATACGATGTGGCGGGCCGAATAAAATAATGTGACAGACAACATAATATGATGTGGTGGGCCACATTAAATAATGTGATAGACAACATAATATGATGTGGCGGGCCACATAAATAATGTGACAGATAACATAATATGATGTTGCAAGCCACATTAAATAATGTGACAGACAACATAACATGACTTGGCGGGCCACATTAAAATAATGTGACAGACAACATAATATGAGGTTGTGGGCCACATTAAATAATGTGACAGATAACATAATATGATGTTGCAAGCCACATTAAATAATGTGACAGACAACATAATATGAGGTGGCGGGCCACATTAAATAATGTGACAGATAACATAATATGATGTTGCAAGCCACATTAAATAATGTGACAGACAACATAATATGATGTGGTGGGCCACTTTTAATAATGTGACAGACAACATAAAATGGTGTGGTGGGCCACATTAAATAATGTGACAGACAACATAAAATGCTGTGGCAGGCCACATTTAATAATGTGATAGACAATATAAAATGGTGTGGCAGGCCACATAAAGTAATGTGACAGACAAAATAAAATAATGTGGCGGATCAGACAACATAAAATGACTTGGTGGGCGACGTTAAATGAGGTGGCAGGACATATGAAATACCATGTAGGAACACAAAAAATGATGAGGCGGGCCACGTAAAAATAAACTAGATAAAATGAAGTGGTGGGCCACATGAAATGACATGGTGGGCCACGTGAAATGACATGGTGCGCAACATGAAATGAGATGGTGGGCCACATGAAATGACATGGTGGGCCACATGAAATGACATGGTGGGCTACATGAAATGACATGGTGGGCCACATGAAATGAGATGGTGGGCCACATGAATTGACATGGTGGGCTACATGAAATGAGATGGTGGGCCACTTGAAATGATATGGTGGGCCACATGAAATGACATGGTGGGCCACATGAAATGAGATGGTGGGCCACCTGAAATGACATGGTGGGCTACATGAAATGACATGGTGGGCTACGTGAAATGAGATGGTGGGCCACATGAATTGACATGGTGGGCTACATGAAATGAGATGGTGGGCCACATGAAATGACATGGTGGGCCACATGAAATGAGATGGTGGGCCACCTGAAATGACATGGTGGGCTACATGAAATGACATGGTGGGCTACGTGAAATGAGATGGTGGGCCACATGAATTGACATGGTGGGCCACATGAAATGACAATGTGGGGCACTTGAAATGAGATGGTTGCCCCCAGGGTTTGAGTGTGACAGGTGTGAGAGAGCCAGTCACGTCCTCTCAAACATTGATGATAAGATTGTGTGGAATCATTTGGTCACATATAGTAAATATTTCAATTAGTACAATTATTATATTATATTATATTACTATATTAAATTATATTATATTTTATTATACTATTATATTATCTGATCTTCCTCCTGTTGTATGAGTCAATTTGATCAACTATAAGCATTATTTTCTTCTCTGTGTCAACAAAATCATTTCATTTGTCATCTGTATTGAGGAACTGTGTGATGATGTAGACTTGTTGTCTGTGTGTGTGTGTTGTAGTTGTGTGCGTGTTGTGTTGTTTTGTGTGTGTGTGTGCACAACAAAGTGGTCTTTCCTCTTTCTTGGTCTTGACTCTATTGGAGTCACAAAGCTGCTTCCCCCTTTTCTATCCCCTTTGGACCCCCCGCCCCCCTCTCCCCATCGCCAGGCCCCCCCCCCCCCCCCCCCACCCCCCACGTTCCCAGCCAGACCCATAATCCCCCCCCCCCCCCTCCTCCCCCCGCTTCCACAGGCCAGAGGATATGCAAATTCCTCTCTTTCTTCCCTTAATTGATTAATTGAAGTCCTGTTAAAGGGTGAGATTGTGTGCCCCCCTTCCCCCTTGCCCCCCTTCTTCTCAGCCTTTCATCACACACCTTCTGGCCTGGTACAGACACAACATATTCCATATTTCATATTTATACTGCAGTACTTCCTCTTAATTGTGTTGACTCATGAAATGATTACTTCTTTATAGTAATAGTTCATCAATAATCATATGATCAATGTTATTCGTGTGACATTATTATATTAATAATAAACTGATTGCATTATTATGTTAACAATTATATTATAAATATGATATTAATAAATTATTTGTTGATTCTTAAGTCATAACATTGTTGATTAATTATACTACTATAATCAATAAATATATGAATTAAATTCTTTGTTATATTATCAAGTATTCATATGTTAAGTATTTGTTGATTACTAATGTATCACTTCATATTAATTATGCTATAAATTGATGATTATGATATTAATTAACTGCATTATTATGCTATCAATTAATTGTATTTTTAAACAATGTCTTGATTGCTAAAATATTACTTTATTATTAATTATACTATCATGTTAATAATTATGAAATTAATTGCATCTTGAATTACATGATTAATAAATTATTAGTTACTAAATTATTGATTTTTTTTAATTAATCATGCAATTGTGTTAATTATATATGAGTTGATTGATTGATTGATTGATTATTATATAAGCAATTCATTACGTTATTAATACATTTGTTCATTCCTAAATTTTTACTTTAATTCAACTATTAAATTAATAGTTATAAAATTAAGTAATCTTATAATGATAGTATTTTATGATCAATTTTTTTATTTACTAAATTATTACATTATTAGTGCTAACAATTATTTCCATTTGAATGAATTGTATTCTTGTAATAGCAATTAGTACCAATAATAAATGATTGCAAATTCATAAATAATCACACTATTCAATATACTATTATACAATAATTCAAAATGATGTGCATTATTATTATGAAATCATTATATTGTTACTATTAATACATTATGTTAATGACTAAATGATCACATTATTAGAAGAAGACACTATCCATCAGAGAGATAATGATGTGGCAAAGCAGTGAAGTTGTCACGTTGTGTAAATGGTAAATAAAAAGAGAATACAATGATTTGCAAATCCTTTTCAACGTATATTCAATTGAATAGACTGCAAAGACAACATATTTCATGTTCACACCGAGAAACTTTGTTATGTTTTGCAAATATTAGCTCATTTGGAATTTGATGCCTGCAACATGTTTTAAAAAAGCTGGCACAAGTGGCAAAAAAGACTGAGAAAGTTGAGGAATGCTCATCAAAGACTTATTTGGAACATCCCACAGGTGAACACGCTAATTGGGAACAGGTGGGTGCCATGATTGGGTATAAAAGCAGCTTCCATGAAATGCTCAGTCATTCACAAACAAGGATGGGGCGAGGGTCACCACTTTGTCAACAAATGCCTGAGCAAATTGTTGAACAGTTTAAGAACAACATTTTGTCAAGGTTCTGTGATATCATCAAAAGGTTCAGAGAATCTGGAGAAATCACTGCATTGAGTGCCAGTGACCTTCGATCCCTCAGGCGGTACTGCATCAAAAAGCGACATCAGTGTGTAAAGGATATCACCACATGGGCTCAGGAACACTTCATAAAACCACTGTCAGTAACGACAGTTGGTTGCTACATCTGTAAGTGCAAGTTAAAACTCTACCATTTATCAACAACACCCAGAAACGCTTCGCTGGGCCCAAGTTCATCTAAGATGGACTGATACAAAGTGGAAAAGAACCATCCGGATTGTTATAGGCGTAAAGTTGAAAAGCCAGCATGTGTGATGGTATGGGGGTGTATTAGTGCCTAAGAGATGGGTAACTTACACATCTGTGAAGGCGCCATTAATGCTGAAAGGTACATACAGGTTTTGGAGCAACATATGTTGCCATCCAAGCAACGGTATCATGGACGCCCCTGCTTATTTTAGCAAGGCACTGCCAAGCCACGTGTTACAACAGCATGGCTTCATGGTAAAAGAGTGCGGGTATTAGACTGGCCTGCCTGTTGTCCAGACCTGTCTCCCATTAAAAATGTGTGG
>NC_084564.2:7730000-7775000 GCF_033978685.3 Nerophis lumbriciformis
GATCGAAACGTGGAACCCTCAAATTGCTGGCCAACCGAAAAAAATAAAATAATCTGTCTATGCCTGGGCCAACGTGTGTAAGAGGGAAACATCAAAGAAGACAAAGGACATTAAAGACATTAAAAGAGCAGAACTGATGAAACCAGACACTTCTACACACAGCCACCAAAGTAAAACAACAACAACAACAGCAAAAAAAATATATACACTGTGGTGGCCTCTGCGGTGTTCCACGCCATCGTCTGCTGGGGTGGGGGGAGCATGGCCAGAGACAGGAGCAGACCCAACAAAGCAACCAAAAAAAAGTTTCACAAATAATCAATTCATATCCAGATCATGATTCTTATTCAACCTGACTCCAAATTGATTCCTCATTTTAAAAATGTATTTGAAATTTAAAAAAAATAATTAAAAAACTTAAATAAAAAAAAGAGAACACAAAAAAAATCCATTCACATCCGAAACGTGATTCTTTTTTCATCGCGGTTCTAAATTGAGTCATGATTTTCAAAATCCATTTCAGAAACATAACTTCTTTTTTTTTAATTTATTTTTTTAAATTAAAAACAATTTTTTAAGAGACATTTTTAGGCCGTCTCCATTAGGGGAGCAAATTGATTCATATCCGAATCACGATTCTTAATTATCCCGATTCTAAATCAATTCATATTCTTCAAAAATTCAATTATTAAAAAAATTAAAATAAATTTTGTTTTTAAAAAAAGAAGACGTTTTTAGTTTGACAAAAAAATCGATTTACATCCTAATCGCGATTTTTATACCTGATTCTAAATTGATTCTTAATTTTAAAAGTCGATATAAAAAACACGATTTCTTTCTTGTTTTCTTTTTTTTAATCAGAATACATTTTTAAAAAAGACGTTTTTAAGCCATCTACATTAGGGAAGCACAAAAAATAAATTCACATCCGAAACGCAATTCTTATTCATCCCGATTTTAAATCGATTCAGATTTTTCAAAAATGGATTAAATAAAATGATTTAGAAAATAAAATAAAATAAAAACAATAATTTTAAAAGACGTTTTTACTTTCACAAAAAATTTATTAATATCCGAATCGCGATCCTCACTCAACTCGATTTACAAATCCATTCCTAATTTTAAAAATGTATTAAAAAATAAATAAATAAAATATATATATGTATGTGTATATATATATATATATATATATATATATATATATATATATATATATATATATATATATATATATATATATATATATATATATATATATGTATGTATATATATATATATATATATATATATATATATATATACATATTACAAAATAAATAAATACGTAAATAAATTGTATATATATATATGTATGTGTGTGTATATATACAATATATATATAATTTATTTACTTATTTATTTATTTTTCTATATATATATATTATTTATTTATTTATTTATTTTTAATCAGAACCAATTTTAAAAAGACGTTTTTAGGCCGTCTCCACTAGGGAGCACAAAAAAGTAGTTTTACACCTGATTCGCAATTCTAATTAATCCCAATTCTAAATCCGTTCATATTTTTTCAAAAACAGATTAAAAAATAAAATAAAATACTATTTTTACTTTCACAAAAAATCGATTCATATCCGAATCACAATACTCACTCAACCCCATTCTAAACCCATTCCGAATTTTTAAAATGGATTAAAAAAAATTATTAATTGTTTTTTTCAAACAGAACCAATTTTTAAAAATACGTTTTTAGGCCGTCTATATCCGGAGAGCACAAAAAAGTAGTTTTACACCTGATTTGCCATTCTTATTCATCCCAATTAGAAATCCATTCATATTTAAAAAAAATCGATTTAAATTTTTTTTTCTTTTCTAAAAGACATTTTTAGTTTCACACCAAATCGATTCACATCCGAATCGCCATTCTAATTCAACCCAATTCTAAATCAGTTCCTAATTTTAATAGTTGATATCAAAAATTAAATAAGATATATATATATATATATATATATATATATATATATATATATATATGTTTTTTTTGTTGTTTTGTTTTTATTAAATCAGAACCTTTTTTTTTTTAAATATATGTTTTAGGGCGACTCGATTCTAAATTGATTCTTAATTTTAAAAGTCAGTACAAAAACTAAGATTTTTTTTTATTTTTAATCAAATTACATTTTTAAAAATACGTTTTTAAGCCATCTCCATTAGGGGAGCACAAACAATTCTTATTAATCAAATAATAATTTTCAAAAATTGATTTCTTCTTCTTTTTTTTTAAATAAGAAACCATTTTAAAAAGTCGTTTTTAGGCCATCTCCATCAAGGGTGCACAAAAAATCAATTCAATTCCAAATCACGATTTTTAATTATCCTGATTTTCAAATTAATTCAAATTTTTCAAAAATCGATTCATACATTTTTTTTTCAAAATTACATTTAAAAAAAGAAGTTTTAAGTAAAAAAAAATAAAAATCAATTCACATCCAAATTGCAATTATTTTTCAACCCGATTATAAATTTATTATTAAATTTAAAAGTTTATATAAAAAATAAGATTTATTTTTATTTTTATCACAAGCATTTTAAAAAAATCTACATTAGGGGTGCACAAAAAAAATCACATCCAAATCGCAATTCTTATTCATCCCGATTCCAAATTGAATTTTTTTTTTTTTTAATGGAATTAAAAAATATATATATTCTTTTTTTTTATAAAAGAAACAATTTTAAAGAGACAGTTTTAGGCCATCTCTATGCAAGCTTGCTCACCTGTAACCTGTTTTGAAAAGGTTTTATCATACCAAATAATACTTTGCGAGAATCGTGTTGAATCGACAATCGATTCTGAATCGAATCGTCACCCCAACAATCGGAATCAGATGGTCCCCAAAGATTGAGACTCCTACTCTGCAGTGCTCCATGCCATCATCCAGACCCAACAAAACCACCAGGAGAGCCAACTCCATACTAAGCTGCCCACTAACTCTTGGCCTATGCCTAACTCGGATGAGTTCAGCTCCGTAAACATTCCATTAGACTCGTGTGAACTTTCCCTCACCTAGAAAAATGTGTAGTATTTTCACAATGTAGGAAAATACACAAATAAAAAGAAAGAAATCAATACATTAATAAATACAAAAAGTATAATAAAAGTGAGGACATATTCAAATGTGTGTACAAAATTATACTACCATGCCTGAACCCCTTAAATAAACCTGAAAAGTAAATACAAAATTGAATATATATATATATTTTTTTTTAAAGAATCTACACTATATTGCCAAAAGTATTTGGCCACCTGCCTTGACTCACATATGAACTTGAAGTGCCATCCCATTCCTAACCCATAGGGTTCAATATGATGTGGGTCCACCTTTTGCAGCTATTACAGCTTCAACTCTTCTGGGAAGGCTGTCCACAAGGCTGCGGAGTGTGTTTATAGGACTATTCCACCATTCTTCCAAAAGCGCTTTGGTGAGTTCACACACTGATGTTGGTGGAGAAGGCCTAGCCTTCCCAAAGGTGTTATATCGGGTTCAGGTCAGGACTCTGTGCAGGCCAGTCAAGTTCATCCACACCAGACTCTGTCATCCATGTCTTTGTGGACCTTGCTTTGTGCACTGGTGCACAGTCATGTTGGAAGAGGAAGGGGCCCACACAACCCCACATCATAATTCATCCTACACCAAATTTCACACTTGGCACAATGTGGTCCGAAATGTAGCGTTCTCCTGGCAACCTCCAAACCCAAACTGGTCCATCAGATTGCCAGATGGAAAAGCATGATTCATCACTCCAGAGAAGGTGTCTCCACTGCTCTAGAGTCCAGTGGCGACGTGCTTTACGCCACTGCATCCCACGCTTTGCATTGGACTTGGTGATGTATGGCTTAGATGCAGCTGCTCGGCCATGGAAACCCATTCCATGAAGCTCTCTGCGTACTGTACGTGGACTAATAGGAAGGTCACATGAAGTTTGGAGCTCTGTAGCAACTGACTGTGCAGAAAGTCTGTGCACTTTAGCATCCGCTGACCCCTCTCTGTCAGTTTAAGTGGCCTACCACTTGGTGGCTGAGTTGCTGTTGTTCCCAAACTCTTCCATTTTCTTATAATAAAGTCGACAGTTGACTTTGGAATATTTAGGAGTGAGGCAATTTCACGACTGGATTTGCTTCACAGGTGGCATCCTATGACAGTTCCACGCTGGAAATCACTGAGAGCGGCCCATTCTTTCACAAATGTTTGTAGAAACAGTCTCCATGCCTAAGTGCTTGATTTTATACAACAAGTCATGAAAAGAAAATAAGAATATAGTGATGTGTTTTGAACATGTACTCCAGGCCAGACAAACAGGCATAAGAGGTGGGTGAATAGAAGAAGATGGCACTATGGACCCTGAAAAAAATCTAAATACATTTCGAAAATCGGACTTTAAACAGCGACTGGACAACAAAGTATGAATGTATTGAAATTGACATTGATTAAACGTCAAAAAGCATGTTGTTTCAACGTTGTATTTATGTTGTAGAAATTGGTTGAAAAAATAACCATATTTCAATGGTCTAATCAACGTCAGAACCCAACATTGATTAAACGTTGTCAAATACATGTTGTTTCAACATTGTATTTGTGTTGTAGAATACTGGTTGGGGAATTATCAAAATTCAATGGTCAAATCAACGTCACAACCCAACATTGATTAAACGTCAAAAAGCATGTTGTTTCAACGTTAGGTTTGTGTTGTAGAATATTGGTTGAAAAATGCCCAAATTTCAATGGTCAAATCAACGTCACAACCTGACATTGATTAAACTTCAAAAAGTATGTTGTTTCAACGTTGTATTTGTGTTGTAGAATATTGGTTGGGAAATGACCAAAATTCAATGGTCAAATCAATGTCACAACCTGACATTGATTAAACTTCAAAAAGCATGTTGTTTCAACGTTGTATTTGTGTTGTAGAATATTGGTTGGGAAATGACCAAAATTCAATGGTCAAATCAACGTCACAACCTGACATTGATTAAACGTCGTCAAAAAGCATGTTGTTTCAACGTTGTATTTGTCTTATAGAATATTGGTTGGAAAATGACCAAAATTCAATGGTCAAATCAACGTCAGAACCCAACATTGATTAAACGTCAAAAAGCATGTTGTTTCAATGTTGTATTTGTGTTGTAGAATATTGGTTGAAAAATGCCCAAATTTCAATGGTCAAATCAACGTCACAACCTGACATTGATTAAACTTCAAAAAGCATGTTGTTTCAATGTTGTATTTGTGTTGTAGAATATTGGTTGGGAAATGACCAAAATTCAATGGTCAAATCAATGTCACAAAATGACATTGATTAAGCGTAGAAAAACATGTTGTTTCAACGTTTTATTTGTTTTATAGAATATTGGTTGGAAAATGACCAAAATTCAATGGTCAAATCAATGTCACAAAATGACATTGATTAAACGTAGAAAAACATGTTGTTTCAACGTTTTATAGAATATTGGTTGGAAAATGACCAAAATTCAATGGTCAAATCAACGTCAGAACCCAACATTGATTAAACGTTGTCAAAAAGCATGTTGTTTCAACGTGGTATTTGTGTTGTAGAATATTGGTTGGGGAATTATCAAAATACAATGGTCAAATCAACGTCACAACCCAACATTGATTAAACGTCGTCAAAAAGCATGTTGTTTCAACGTTATATTTGTGTTGTAGAATATTGGTTGGGAAATGACCAAAATTCAATGGTCAAATCAACGTCACAACATGACATTGATTAAGCGTAAAAAAACATGTTGTTTCAACGTTGTATTTGTCTTATAGAATATTGGTTGGAAAATGACCAAAATTCAAAGGTCAAATCAACGTCACAACCTGACATTGATTAAACTTCAAAAAGCATGTTGTTTCAACGTTGTATTTGTGTTGTAGAATATTGGTTGAAAAATGCCCAAATTTCAATGGTCAAATCAACGTCACAACCTGACATTGATTAAACTTCAAAAAGCATGTTGTTTCAACGTTGTATTTGTGTTGTAGAATATTGGTTGGGAAATTACCAAAATTCAATGGTCAAATCAATGTCACAACATGACATTGATTAAGCGTAGAAAAGCATGTTGTTTCAACGTTGTATTTGTCTTATAGAATATTGGTTGGAAAATGACCAAAATTCAATGGTCAAATCAACGTCACAACCCAACATTGATTAAACGTTGTCAAAAAGCATGTTGTTTCAACGTGGTATTTGTGTTGTAGAATATTGGTTGGGGAATTATCAAAATACAATGGTCAAATCAACGTCACAACCCAACATTGATTAAACGTCGTCAAAAAGTATGTTGTTTCAACGTTGTATTTGTGTTGTAGAATATTGGTTGGGAAATGACCAAAATTCAATGGTCAAATCAACGTCACAACATGACATTGATTAAGCGTAAAAAAACATGTTGTTTCAACGTTTTATTTGTTTTATAGAATATTGGTTGGAAAATGACTAAAATTCAATGGTCAAATCAACGTCAGAACCCAACATTGATTAAACGTTGTCAAAAGCATGTTGTTTCAACGTGGTATTTGTGTTGTAGAATATTGGTTGGGGAATTATCAAAATACAATGGTCAAATCAACGTCACAACCCAACATTGATTAAACGTCGTCAAAAAGCATGTTGTTTCAACGTTGTATTTGTGTTGTAGAATATTGGTTGGGAAATGACCAAAATTCAATGGTCAAATCAACGTCACAACATGACATTGATTAAGCGTAAAAAAACATGTTGTTTCAACGTTGTATTTGTCTTATAGAATATTGGTTGGAAAATGACCAAAATTCAATGGTCAAATCAACGTCACAACCTGACATTGATTAAACTTCAAAAAGCATGTTGTTTCAACGTTGTATTTGTGTTGTAGAATATTGGTTGGGAAATTACCAAAATTCAATGGTCAAATCAACGTCACAACATGACATTGATTAAGCGTAAAAAAACATGTTGTTTCAACGTTGTATTTGTCTTATAGAATATTGGTTGGAAAATGACCAAAATTCAATGGTCAAATCAACGTCAGAACCCAACATTGATTAAACGTCTTCAAAAAGCATGTTGTTTCAACGTTGTATTTGTGTTGTAGAATATTGGTTGGAAAATTACCTAAATTCCCATCCATCCATCCATTTCCTTCCGCTTATCCCTTTCGGGGTTGCGGGGGGTGCTGGAGCCTATCTCAGCTGCATTCGGGCAGTAGGCGGGGTACACCCTGGACAAGTCGCCACCTCATCACAGGGCCAACACAGGGTTTTAGTGTTGCCAATTAACCGATCCTCAGATGCATGTAAAATTCAATGGTCAAATAAACGTCACAAACCGACATTGATTAAACGTCGTCAAAAAGCATGTTGTTTCAACGTTGTATTTGTGTTGTAGAATATTGGTTGAAAAATGCCCAAATTTCAATGGTCAAATCAACGTCACAACCTGACATTGATTAAACTTCAAAAAGCATGTTGTTTCAACGTTGTATTTGTGTTGTAGAATATTGGTTGGGAAATGACCAAAATTCAATGGTCAAATCAACGTCACAACCCAACATTGATTAAACGTCGTCAAAAAGCATGTTGTTTCAACGTTGTGTTTGTGTTGTAGAATATTGGTTGGGAAGTGACCAAAATTCAATGGTCAAATCAACGTCACAACATGACATTGATTAAGCGTAAAAAAAACATGTTGTTTCAACGTTGTATTTGTCTTATAGAATATTGGTTGGAAAATGACCAAAATTCAATGGTCAAATCAACGTCAGAACCCAACATTGATTAAACGTCGTCAAAGAGCATGTTGTTTCAACGTTGTATTTGTGTTGTAGAATATTGGTTGGAAAATTACCTAAATTCCCATCCATCCATCCATTTCCTTCCGCTTATCCATTTCGGGGTCGCGGGGGGTGCTGGAGCCTATCTCAGCTGCATTCGGGCGGAAGGCGGGGTACACCCTGGACAAGTCGCCACCTCATCACAGGGCCAACACAGATAGATAGACAACATTCACACACTAGGGCCATTTTTATTTTAGTGTTGCCAATCAACCTATCCTCAGATGCATGTCAAATTCAATGGTCAAATCAACGTCACAACCCGACATTGATTAAACGTCGTCAAAAAGCATGTTGTTTCAACGTTGTACTTGTGTTGTAGAATATTGCTTGGAAAATGACCAAATTTTGGTCGAATCAACGTCACAACCCAACATTGATTAAACGTCGTCAAAGAGCATGTTGTTTCAACGTTATGTTTGACTTGCTCAACGTCAGGACCTCGTTCAACAAGTTCTCAATATTTTTTCAATGTCTTGTGTCTGCTGGTTTTGACCCTCCATTGTGCGTGACCTGTGACCTTTGACCCGGCTCGTCTGCCTGCCATGAACCAGGAAGAAGTCGGCTAAATAGCAACTAGCTTGGTTTGCGGAGGTGTCTACTCGCCCGCGACGTACCAAGTTCTACAACAAGCCTCCGTTTCAACGCACCTCCAGGCGGATCTATCCGAGATCCCCCACATCCAGTCTGCGATCCCCATCTTTCATGTCCCCCTATGTCATGTGTGAGGGTGGCTCACAGGGCGCTCAGTGTTTGCAGGGCTGAATGTGGCCGTGCAGCTGGAGGGTCGGGGGTCTCAATGGCGTCCTTGTTTGCACAGCCCGCCAGGAGGAAGCAGCGACCATACAGGGGCATTAATGCACCCCGAGTGTGCAGAGGCGGCCTCTTTTGCTGCAGGAAGCCGACTGGCTGGCTGGCACAGAGGGCGATGCGGCTGTGAGAAGCAGGGCGAAGGTGCGCGGCAGAGCCAGGCGTCCGACGGTCCGTGCATGCAAAGTTCGGTGCGTGGTGCAGCCTGCATGCGTGACCCCGGAGCCAACATTTAGAGCGGCTGCAATGTGGCAATTTTGCAGTCATCTTAAGCAACAGGAAGAGATGTAATCAGCACTGCTGGTAAATCCAATGATTGTATTGAAAAAAAAGGTGTTTTTTGTTTTTTTTATGAATACAAAATCAAACATTTATTGGGTTTTAAAAAACTATTACTCTTAGTGTGCGCTTTGTGTCTTGCATTATTGTCATATTGGAGGAATTTAAGTTATTTTGAATTAGCCCAGTTTTCTATTTATTTACATACATATAAATATGTTATTTTATAGAGATGTCGATAAATGCTTTAAAAATGTAATATCGGAAATTATCGGTATCGTTTTTTTATTATCGATTTTTTTATTTTTTTTATTTTTTTATTTTTATTAAATCAACATAAAAAACACAAGATACACTTACAATTAGTGCACCAACCCAAAAAACCTCCCTCCCCCATTTACACTCATTCACACAAAAGGGTTGTTTCTTTCTGTTATTAATATTCCGGTTCCTACATTATCCATCCATCCATTTTCTACCGCTTATTCCAGGGGTGTCAAACTCAAATACAGAGTGGGCCAAAATTTTAAACTGAACAAAGCCGTGGGCCAAGGTTGAACAAATAAACCTTTCAATAGGGACCCAAACAAGTTTTGCATTGAATATTGAACAAGCAAAGCTTATATAACGTTATAGTGACATGCAAAATCGAGTTTCAAATAATAATAATAATAATAAAAAAATATCAATGGCATATCAAATAAAATTTAAATAAAAATGTAATGCCTCTTTTCTATTTGCAGCCTTCTGAGGTAAATATCAAAATAAACTTTTTCCACAGGCTTGTAATACATTTGAAAATAAAATAATAATTAATGAATCAAACATTCAAGGGACTGCGGTGTGTGTGGGGGGGCGGGGGAAGGTTTGGTGGTAGCAGGGGTGTATATTGTAGTTTCCCGGAAGAGTTAGTGCTGCAAGGGGTTCTGGGTATTTGTTCTGTTGTGTTACGGTGCGGATGTTCTCCCAAAATGTGTTTGTCATTTTTGTTTGGTGTGGGTTCACAGTGTGGCGTATATTTGTAACAGTGTTAAAGTTGTTTATACGGCCACCCTCAGTGTGACCTGCATGGCTGTTGACCAAGTATGCGTGGCATTCACTTGTGTCTGTGTGTGTGTGTGTGTGTGTGTGTGTGTGTGTGTGTGTGGAAAAACTGCATATATTATGTGACTGGGCCGCCACGCTGTTTGTATGGAGGAAAAGCGGACGTGACGACAGGTTGTAGAGAACGCTAAAGGCAGTGCCTTTAAAGCACGGCCCCAATATTGTTGTCCGGGTGGAAATCGGGAGAATGGTTGCCCCGGGAGATTTTCGGGAGGGGTACTGAACTTTGGGAGTCTCCCGGGAAAATCGGGAGGGTTGGCAAGTATGAGTATTAGCGGTGAATGCGCTGTAAAATACCGGCGGGCCAGCTCTAATGTTAATTGGATATTGCCTCAAGGGCCAAATGAAATTACACGGCGGGCCAAATTTGGCCCGCGGGCCAGAGTTTGACACCCATGGCTTATTCCCTTCGGGTCGCGGGGGGCGCTGGAGCCTATCTCAGCTACAATCATGCGGAAGGCGGGGTACACCCTGGACAAGTCGCCACCTCATCGCAGGGCCAACACAGATAGACAGACAACATTCACACTCACACTAGGGCCAATTTAGTGTTGCCAATCAACCTATCCCCAGGTGCATGTTTTTGGAGGTGGGAGGAAGCCGGAGTACCCGCAGGGAACCCACGCATTCATGGGGAGAACATGCAAACTCCACACAGAAAGATCCTGAGCCCGGGATTGAACCCAGGACTGCTCAGGACCTTCGTATTGTGAGGCAGACGCACTAACCCCTCTTCCACCGTGCCTACATTATATATCAATACAGTCTGCAAGGGATACAGTCCGTAAGCACACATGATTGTGCGTGCTGCTGGTCCACTAATAGTACTAACCTTTAACAGTTAATTTTACTCATTTTCATTAATTACCAGTTTCTATGTAACTGTTTTTATATTGTTTTACTTTCTTTTTTATTCAAGAAATGTTTTTTAATTTATTTTATTATTTAAAAAAAAAAAGGACCTTATCTTTACCATACCTGATTGTCCAAATTAGGCAGAATAATGTGTTAATTCCACGATTGTAAATATCGGTATTGGTTGATATTGGTATCGGTAATTAAGAGTTGGACAATATCGGATATTGGCAAAAAAAAAACATTATCGGACATCCCTACTATGTTACTATTAAGTTGTTCTTTCTCTTATATTTACTTTTCATTTATTTTACGTTTTGTTTGTACAATGAATGTATTTAATTTGATGTATGGTATGTAAAAACTTGAAAAGTGCCTGTGATGTATTTGTACATTGTGAATGTTCAATTCAACACAAACAGAAACTTGTATATCTTTCATTTCCGGTGTAGACCGGAAATGCAGCCGAAAACCCGAAAATGGCCGCCTTTCCTCGCCGAAAAAAAAAAAAGACAGTTCGTTCCAAAATGTCATTTAATCATTCGATGTTGGTCATGACTTTGGCGGGTGTTCTTTAAGAAAGACTGCCCCGTGTTATGCGTGGGTTTCAGATTCGTGTTTTGGCTCGTGATACGTCTTTAAGCTTTAACTGGCTAACTAGCTGTCTAAGCTAGGTAGTAGCCGACGTTAGCTTCAAAATGTTCAGTTGTAGTTGTGTCAGTGTCCAAACACATTTGGACTTCCACTATCTTCTCGCAGCGAGGCGCTTGTTGCTTCTCGCCTCCGGTTGTCAACACAATGTCGCCACACTGCGGCCTCGCAAAGCAAATGCATCGAGGAAGGCGCAGATGCCGCGTCATGATTGGGGGGGAGAGCCAAGATATTGGACTCCACTTCCCAGAATGCCTTTCGGCTCCGCCTCGGCGGCGTGCCACCTACGAAGCGTCCGCCTCCTCTCCGTGTTACCGGCTGGTGCGCGCTGTGTGTGCCGAGGAGCAGCGTCCCCTACACGCCTTCCTGCTGCGGACTGCTGCAGTGGGAGAGGAAGGACAGGATGGAGGAAGCCAGGTGGATGCGGAGCAGGTAAGAGCGTGTGCGGGCTTTGCCAAGCTTATGTGTAACCATCTTCATGGTGGTCAGTGGGTAATGACACCTTCCTGTATATCAGACCTTGGCAAATTAAGGCCCGGGGGCCGCATGCGGCCCGTTAAGCTTTTCAATCAGGCCCGCCAGACATTCCCCCCAATTTTTTTTAGATCTTTAAGATGGAAAGTGTAGCTGCCATTATGATGTGCAGTGATGTTTTCTAATGACCATAAGTCTTGAACTATACAAAGTATTTCAATGGTTGGAATCTGCGATTTTGCATGATATACTAGTTACTAGAGATGCGCGGATAGGCAATTTATTTAATCCGCAACCGCGTCAGAAAGTCGTCAACCATCCGCCATCCACCCGATGTAACGTTTGATCAGAACTGCACCCGCCCGCCATCCGCCCGTTGTTATATATCTAATATTAATTAAAAAAAAAAAAAAAAGGGTGAAAACTACGCGAATTGCACCTTGTGCAGACAAGATTTTTCGATCGGACACGGAGGAATTAGCGATGTAAAAGACCACGTTGGGACAAAAAAACACAAGTCTAATGCCGTTGCTAGCGATACAAGTGGAAAACTTTCAACGTTTTTCGTCGCCCAAACAGATTCTTTGGATGTGATAAATGCCGAAGTTTTATTTACGGAGGCAATAATTGAGCATGGACTTCCAATCGCACTGGCTGATCACATGGGACAGTTAATAATGTAATGCAACCTTTAAAAATCATTACGCGGTGATCGCGATCCCAAAAATAAACTTTTCTTGCATGATAATGTCCAGAAAAATTTGCTTTATATTACTATAGAGTCCTTTTAACGAATGAGTTTGATGGTTTATCACAAACATTAAATGAAATTCCATGGCCACCGTCCTGCTCTCTATATCAACCAGGGTGAGCCCCACCCCTTTCGTGAGCGCACTGCGAAAGCGGACGAGGCGGGGTGTCGGTGCGGTGGGCGCGGTAGTGACCCTGGACGTGCGTCGGGCCCTTCTCGCGGATCGCCTCAGCTACGGCTCCCGGTGGGGCCCTCTCGGGGGAAGGGGCCTCGGTCCCGGACCCCGGCGAGGCGTCCCTTCTCCGCTCCGTAAAAGTGTCCATCTCTTTTCTTTTTTTTTCTTCTGTTGTGGCATATGCAGCAGGTGCCTGCTCGTTTTTCGTATGTGGGTAACAACATTTAACTATGTATATATATTTCCGAATTGGTTTAACTGCCACCCGCAAAAAAAAAAAAAAAAAAAAATAAATATCTAATTAATCCGCCCGACCCGACCCGCGAGCGGATAAAATCTTATTGTTTTTAATTTCATCCGCCCGATCCGCGGATAATCCGCGGACTCCGCGGTTGTGTCCGCAAACCGCGCATCTCTACTAGTTACTATGGTCATCTAATTAGTTACTATGGTCATCTAATTTATTACCAGAGGTGGGTAGTAACGCGCTACATTTACTCCGTTACATCTACTTGAGTAACTTTTGGGATAAATTGTACTTCTAAGAGTAGTTTTAATGCAACATACTTTTACTTTTACTTGAGTATATTTATAGAGAAGAAACGCTACTTTTACTCCGCTACTTTTATCTACATTCAGCTCGCTACTCGCTACTAATTTTTATCGATCTGTTAATGCACGCTTTGTTTGTTTTGGTTTGTCAGACAGACCTTCATAGTGCCTGCGTTTCAACAAATACAGTCACTGGTGACGTTCACTCCGTTCCACCAATCAGATGCAGTCACTGGTGACGTTGGACCAATCAAACAGAGCCAGGCGGTCACATGACCTGACTTAAACAAGTTGAAAAACTTATTGGGGTGTTACCATTTAGTGGTCAATTGTACGGAATATGTACTGTACTGTGCAATCTACTAATAAAAGTTCCAATCAATCAATCAAAAATGTGAAGGGAAAAAGACCCTTTTTTATTTCAACCGTACTTCCCGTCAAAAGCCTAAAGACTGACTGCACAGTTCCTGTCTTCACAATAAAAGTGCCGCTCCATCGCGCCTGCGCTTTCATAATAAGAGTCTCCGAAAGCCAGCGCAAACAAGCTAGCAAGCTACGGAGTTTGCCGCCAATGTATTTCTTGTAAAGTGTATAGAAACGAATATGGCAGCTGGACAAATAAGATGCCAAAAAGCAACCACTTTCATGTGGTATTAGACAGAAAGGAAGACTTTTTTTTCTCTTCCAATCGAAAATGTGGACGTTATCATCACTACTGTCTGATTCCAATCAATGCAAGTCATCAGAATCAGGTAATACACCAACTTATATTCTTGTCTTCATGAAAGAAAGGAATCTATATGTTAAACATGCATGTATATTCATTAAAACACCTTTAACATGTAAACAAAAACGGCAAAATAAATAAATATAAATTATATACTGTATATATCAATGTATGTATGTATATATATATATATATATATATATATATATATATATATATATATATATATATATATATATATATATATATATATATATATATATATATATGTGTGTGTGTGTGTTACTCATTAGTTACTCAGTACTTGAGTAGTTTTTTCACAACATACTTTTTACTTTTACTCAAGTAAATATTTGGGTGACTACTCCTTACTTTTACTTGAGTATTAAATCTCTAAAGTAACAGTACTCTTACTTGAGTACCAATTCTGGCTACTCTACCCACCTCTGTTTGTTACTATGGTCATCTAATTAGTTACTATTGTCATCTAAGTCACAGCAGCTCAGACGAGGCACCAAGCAGTGTGGGTGGGGAGCGTTTCCACAGAGTGTTTCCAGAGCGGCCAGCCTGAAATGTGGGTGTCAGGGACAGACGCGGAAGAAGATTTTTACAACAAAGTTCTAAAGCTTAGTGATACATCAGATATATCAGATTGTAGGTGGGGTTTTTTTTTTTACCCTTCACGTTCATATTTCGCTGTTTGTTGCATTTTTGTTGCGTTTCGCTTGATTGTAAAATATGTGGATCGAGAGGGGGTGTGACGTTCATAAATTCAATCCAATCCAATCCACTTTATTTATATAGCACATTTAAACAACAAAAAAATTTCCAAAGTGCTGCACAACAATATTAAAAACAATATTCAAATATTATCCTTAGCTCCACCAATGACTGAATAAAAACAAAAAATAAATAAATATAAAACCAATATAAAAATAAATACGATTAAAAACTATTTCTAAGGGTAAAACCAATTAAAACAGTAAATAGAAATCAAAATTTATAAACAAAAAAGGACAGAGGACCACACAACTCACGTAGTGTTAAAAGCCAAAGAATAAAGTGGGTCTTAAGATGAGACACTAAGTTGTCAATATTCAGTGTTATATCCTCCATAGTTAATATTGCAAATCCCACATTCTTTATTTTCATGTACATTCTGGGTGTCTCATTCAGTAAAAACATTTTAATTGCCGTTCCGTTTTTTCCGGCGGTCTGTCATCACGTTTTTAGCATTCAATCAGACATTATTGTGAGGTTTTGTATTAGTGTTCTTAAATATAGATGTACCGGCCCCCAGACACATTTTTTTCTCTAAATTTGGCCCCCGAGTCAAAATAATTGCCCAGGCCTGCTGTAATAGTGTGATGGTGGGTGCTGTCTTCTAGATCACTGGTGTCAAACTCATGACCCAGGGGCCACATTACCAACGTGGCCTGCCACGTTGGTCAGTGTGTTGCGTCATGTTATGTAATGTCGTCTGCCACGTTATTGTGTGAATGCTCCAAAGCATTCACACATATGCTTTTCTACACCAAAATGAATCTATTCATTCAACTTCTTCTTCTTCTTCTTCTCCAGAATGTGGTGCGCTCTACCTTCCACATTTTCATTTTTCACCCGATTCGAACCGTTCTAACTTCAAAATGTTCAGCCTATTCGGGAATCGCGGGCTTTCCCTTGACAAATTCCAAAAATTCCCGGATTTCCCAGAATTCCGGGTTTTCCGGGACATTTTTCCAATTCAAAATGAATTGGCCATTTTTTCAAACATCCACCATTTCCACTGTTCTGCCCTCACTATATGTGTTGAGGTTATACAGCTTGGCAGACAGCTAACAAACAATCCAAGATGTTCTAATAAAGTTCCAAAGTAGATGAATCCATTTAGGCTCTTTATTGTTGTTGATCTTGCTTTGTCTTTTTCCTATCTTTACTTTTGTCTTATTTTTTTAAACTGAAATACACACAATGACAAATGCATAAGCTATGTGATTCAAATAACATACTGAAATGTAATACACAATATGTAAATATTAGCTTTACACAAATATGCAGCATTATCATCAAACAAATACTGCTGAGAGTTTAAACTATTTCGATGGTGGAAATATACGACTGGCCGCCATTTTAAGTCCTCAAAACATCCATTAAAACAGTGCACAAAAAGTCCATACAACTACGGTGAGTTCAAGGTCCGCCGAAATTAGTAGGACATAACAGCGCTGGCCAAATACTCTCATCTGGGAAGTGTAAACACAAATACATTAAACTTAAAAAAAAAAAATAGGAAGGTTTGTGTCATGTTTGTCCTACACAAACCATATTCAAACAAAATATGTATATTTTTCCCCCAGTGTTTCCCATTTTCATAAATTTTTTTTTAAATCTCCAGAAAGCCACGAGAGCGCCGCTAAAGAGTTGGTCTTACCGACACAGTCATATTGTACTGAGCAGCCAGTACCAGTTCCATTTCTGGTGTCTAAATGATTGTTGTTGTATTGAAGCGTCTGAAAATGCAAAGTGGACTGCAATACTTACTGCAACCAGCAGAGGCGCTAATTTGCCGTCCAATGTCATCCCTTCTGAGTCTTCACCCCTCAGTCCTTTTATAGCCCGGCCCTCCTCCCATCTTTGCTCCGCCCCTCCCCTACCCGAGGTGGTGGATGCACTGTCGGTGGAAGGTAGTCGGCGTGGGAGGGGGCACTGCGAGAGTCCACAGGACGGGTGCTGTCACAGTCTGAGAGCGAGGGAGAAGGGAGGAGGTCAAAGTAAGTCGCAGAGAAAACTCAAGGATCTTGTCTTCTGTCTGGAGGTGCTGCCAGTAACGCCCGCTGAAGGATGGCGGAAGGCGGCGAGGGAGAGGAGGAGATCCAGTTCCTGCGGACGGTGAGTCTTGCTTACTTTTTCCTTATGTCAATGTTGTTGAGGTGGCCAGGATCTACGGAAGGTTCTGGATCATGGGATGTTTAGCACCAACTTCATGGTGGGTTCCTTCCTGATCCCTGCAACACAGTCAGGGCCCCAACACGTTAATTCCTTCTCAACTTGGCACCTGATTGCCAGCGACACGCACGTACGCGTGCACGCGCAGACGGACAGGGCCCGGTGCGCACCGCCGTCTATTTTTATCCCGGGAAAGGAGAGCCCCGGGCGGGCTTGAGGAGTCGGAGCTGGACGCCCGAAGGAGACAGCTGCTGCCGGGAGACGGCATGGCAAGAGTGGACACGCCCCCTTCCAGCTTAAGACCTCAAACTGATTGCAAGCGGAGATGTTTCTCTCAGATCTTTCCAGGTCTTGCTCACCAGACCAGAACTTCACTAGTCGATACCTAGGATTTTCCACAATCCTCCGTACTTATCTGATCCAAAAAACTGATTCTTAAAAATACGCGACTTGACGGAAAAGTAGGGATGCGTCAATCGATTTTTATTTAAAAATTACGTGATCGCTAATGCCGATGAATTAACGGCAATCACTCACGCCGATCCCCTCTGGCTGACACTTTATTTTTAGCTTGACTAGCTAGTGGCTAACTCCATACACAGAGTGGAGACACTCCCCTAGGTTAATAATAATCCCCTCCATTAAGGAAAATAAACCACCTTTCCTAGTACCTTCGGTAGCATTTTCATGTAGCATTATCACCGGAGGACAAGGCTAAACATGTTACGCTAAGCCGGAGCAGGCATGTTTGCTGAGCTAACTAGTAGAGGTGGGAATTATTGATGCATCTTTGATTTTTGTACATTTCTGTTGGTTTCACTAAATACACATTCATCACTTGCACCTTTTAAACAGTGCATTTGCAATAAGAAACAGTTGAATTAATTCCCATTGCATCTTTTAAATGAATGCAAATGTGTGCAAAACTGGAACATAAGTGCTAACTGTCTGCATTCTTTTATTTACAATCCGTAAACAGTCAATGATTGACTAACCCGATTTTACAATCGCCCATGTCCGAGTTGCGATGCATAGAAAAATCAATTTATTTCCCCCATCCTTACGAGCTAGCAGCTCAGCTGGATTGAAACAAGGGACGAAATAAGTTATTCGTAAAGTTTATGAAGTGTAGCAGCATTACAGCAGAAAGTAATCTGTTGTGAACAGTACGTAGATTATTATGAGTAAGAGAGAGAATAACATAACAACTGTTGTCGCGGCCGCAGGACACGTAAAGAGGGCGGATCCATCCATAAATCCATAAATAATTTTGATCGATACGAGAGTAATTAGGTCGATATTTGTTTTGTTCATGTCTACAAATTCAGGGAATCGTTCCTTGGACGCAGGAGGACAAAAAGGATTTCAATGAGCAATAGATAGTTTCTGGTTTTGTTTACTTGTTGTGCACTCTTGACGTTTTGTACAAACAATTGTATGTAAACCTAGAGAATAAACAACTGGTTCAAATATTGTGTTGATATTGTTAAACTAGCAATAGCACGCAACGTAAATAAAAAGAAAAAATGTACAGTTACTACATGTTCACAATCATTATGAAAGACAAGATATATTTTTTAATGCATTCTAACTCGTAAATAAAAGGGAGGTCCTCTACTGCCCCCATAAAACCCAATTAAAAACATTCAAAAAGTGCCAACAATACCCCATTTACATTTGGTGACTTGAATATTAACAAGTATTAGTAATATTGTTATTATAAGTGCTAATGCTGATCAACGATTTATAGCTTCTGTGCCAATGTTGACATCATCGACTGATCAGCTGCTTCCTCGCTCGTCAAACTTTATTGTTGATCATAAATCATACCTCCCACCTGGATAGTAGAAGGCTGAGGACGTATTCCGACAAGTTGGTGCATTTGTCTTAGACAGCCAATTTACACCCAGAATGGCGAGAACGACACGAAAAGACCTGTTTCTTGGCAAGGACTTTGTGTCGTTCTTCATCTAAATGGGAATATATAAACATCCTAGCACTGTGCATCCTAATGACAGCAGAGCTTGTACAGTAAGTGATGTTTTATTATGTTTGTCAGCTCTCAGGAAGTCTGCAGTGAGGAATAATCAGTGATGAAGAAAAAAAGTGAACCTTGTAATGCGTTTTTGTCATTAATGCTTAAAATGATCAACATACGTAAATATTAATTATTATAAATGTTACTACATTCATATATACTTACATCATGTATATATTACATGTTATTATGAATGTTACTACATGACATATATACTTACATCATGTATATATTACATGTTGTTATGAATGTTACTACATTACATATATACTTGCATCATGTTGTATATATTACATGTTATTATAAATGTTACTACATGACATATATACTTACATCATGTATATATTACATGTTATTATGAATGTTACTACATTACATATATACTTACATCATGGAAATATTACCTGTTATTATGAATGTTACTACATTACATAAATACTTACATCATGTACATATTACATGTTATTATGAATGTTACTACATTACATATATACTTACATCATGGAAATATTACCTGTTATTATGAATGTTACTACATTACATAAATACTTACATCATGTATATATTACATGTTATTATGAATGTTACTACATTACATATATACTTACATCATGTATATATTACATGTTATTATAAATGTTACTACATGACATATATACTTACATCATGTATATATTACATGTTATTATGAATGTTACTACATTACATATATACTTACATCATGGAAATATTACCTGTTATTATGAATGTTACTACATTACATAAATACTTACATCATGTATATATTACATGTTATTATGAATGTTACTACATTACATATATACTTATATCTTGTACATAAAACACTAATGGACATTGTCCTAAGGGCCTTACAGGCAGAATAGAGAGGCTCCCTTCGGCTCTATTGTAAGCAGACTTTTGATCACATTTATTTACTATTTAGAATGCATTAAAAAAAAACCTCCGTCGTCATGTCTTTCATAATGATTGTGAACCATTGGCAAAATTCCATTAAAAAGTGCAGTTCCTCTTTAAGATCAGCGTGCAGCAACATAATTTAAATATCAGTATCAGCTGCCAAGAGGTGAGTATACAGTGAAGAAATAACCTGCCAGTACATCAACGCAGACAATTAATATTATATCTGATTAATATTATGTTAAATAACAACAATAGTCAAGTATTTTACATTGTAAAAAGAACAGCAGTGGCGTCAAGTATATGAAGCAAACAATATTGTTGTCAATATTCTTTCAATATGGTGGTTGTGTGACATCATTAGTAATGAAATAGGCTAATAAAAAGGCTCAAACTTATATTTAAAGACACATCTTTATGTTTTTATTCCTTTTTGATGTCAACATTTCAGCTATTTCTCATTACTTTATACCTTTTTGCTAGTTTTTTTGTGTGTGTGTATTTCTACAATTTCTCAATTTCCCCGGGCCAGACTTTGCCTTCCTGGTGAAAGGATAAACGCAGTGGTGTGCAAAGTGTTGCCAAATGACAGAAGAGCATCTCTAAGATGTGTTTTGGACGTGAGAAAGGTTGGCTTGCACGCTTTTCTGCTTAATGCACACTCCCTGGGTTTGTGGTGGCGGATCTGCGCTCTCACTCCAGTACTTTCAAAATGTTATATTGTTGTGGCATAAAGTTGTTGACATTTGTAAATACGCAAATCTGGCAACAGAAGAGGAAGATTTGGTTTGGCAGATTATTGCGCATCTGATTGGATTTTAGATTGCAAATGTCCACTTGGGGACAAAACAAATTACTTTAGTGACTCTGCCCGGTCCACTGGCCTGTGGTGGGCTCCAGCAGACTCGCTCAGGATGAAAGTGCCGCACGGCTCTACGTGAATTATTAATAAGCGCAGTGCTTCAGTGACATGGTGGGGGGGTGAGGTATCAGAGGTCAGGGGGGGACTCCTCATGAGACTAAAAGTGTCTGCTTGGATGAAAGGCTCACACAGTGTTGGTGTTGTCAATGTGATAATTGGAGGGGGGTGATGGAAGACCTTTTGAAATAACCCAAAAGTCCCAAGTCGACACAACTATGTTCCATGAAGAAACACACTTGGGGGGAGTTCCCTTTATTTCATTATATACAGTTTATATACAATACAAGCATGAGGAAAGGTAAATATTTGTAATTTGGGATGGGTATCGTTTCACATTTTAACTGATACAGTACCAATTCCTGGTACCTGGGAATCGATACCAGTACTCAACTGTACCAATTGTTGGTACTTTTGTGTGTATTAATAAACATTAATGGTTTGATCGTAAATTAAAATTTTTTTTTAATGAACTTTGCAGTTGCACTTCCCAGACATTAGATGGCAGCACCGTACAGGCATACTTGCCAACCTTGAGACCTCCAAATTTGGGAGATTGAGGTGTGGGGGGTCGGGGTTTGGTGGTAGCGGGGGTGTACCGTATATTGTAGCCCGGAAGAGTTAGGGCTGCAAGGGATTCTGGGTATTTGTTTGTTTATGTTATGTTACGATGCGGATGTTCTCCCGAAATGTGTTTGTCATTCTTGTTTGGTGTGGGTTCACAGTGTGCCGCATATTTTTAACAGTGTTAAAGTTGTTTATACGGCCACCTTCAGTGTGACCTGTATGGCTGTTGATCAAGTATGTCTTGCAGTCGCTTGCGAGTGTCTGCAGAAGCCGCATACAACATGTTAATGGGCCGGCACGCTGTTTGTATGGAGTAAAAGCGGACGTGACGACAGGTTGTAGAGGACGTTAAAGGCAGTGCCATCACAGCACGCCCTCAATATTGTTGTCCGGGTGGAAATCGGGAGAAATTTGGGAGGATGGTTTCCCCGGGAGATTTTTGGGAGAGGCACTGAAATTAGGGAGTCTCCCGGAAAAATCGGGAGGTTTGGCAAGTATGCGTACAGGCTATCTACGGCAGAGCTGGGCAAAGATTTTGACTCGGGGTCCATATTGAGAGAAAAAAATATGTCTGGGGGGGGCCAAGGTGTATGTGTGTATAAGTTATATATACACATTTAGCTGTAAAAATATGCTGTACAGTATGTGTGTTTGGAAGCCTTTTTTTCAGGAACTCTAATACCAAAAGTCACAATGTCCGATAAAATTCTAAAAACGTTATGACAGACCACCTCAAATAAACGTAATGGAATTTTACAGGTTTTTACTTAATGGGACACCCAAAATGTACATGACAATAAAGAAAGTGGGACTCACAATATTAACTATGAACAATAAAACACTGAATATTAACAACATATGAACACCGCTCCTCTTTTACTTTTTAGACCAGCTCCTCGATAGTTGTGTATCTTTTACAATCAAGCAAAACACAACAAGAAATTAAAAAACAGAAAAATATGAAGGCAAAGTGTAATAAACACCTACAAAATGATATATTATCATGTAAAAAATCTGCTTCCGCATCTGTTTTTGACACACACGTTTCGGACGGGCTGCTCTGAAAACAAACCCCGCCCACTCTGGTTTGTTCCTGGTCGGAGCTGCTGTGACATAGATTATTGTAATAACTCCTATAACACCCGAAAGCGCATATTTTGTAGAATACTTTCTATAGTTCAAGATGGGACGGCGTGGCGAAGTTGGTAGAGTGGCCGTGCCAGCAATCGGAGGGTTGCTGGTTACTGGGGTTCAATCCCCACCTTCTACCATCCTAGTCACGTCCGTTGTGTCCTTGGGCAAGACACTTCACCCCTTGCTCCTGATGGCTGCTGGTTAGCGCCTTGCATGGCAGCTCCCGCCATCAGTGTGCCAATCACTTGTGATTTAGGGCTATATAAATAAAGATTGATTGATTGATTGAGATTGAATGTGTGTGTGAATGGGTGAATGTTGAAATACTGTCAAAGCGCTTTGAGTACCTTGAAGGTAGAAAAGCACTATACAAGTATAACCCATTTATCATTTATTTAAGATTTACGGTAATTTAAAAACAGCACTGCACATCAGTTTTGATGTAAAAGGTCTAAAAAAATGATGTTGAACGTCCGGCGGGCCGGTTTGAAAATCATAACGGGCCGTATTTTGCCCAGGTCTGATCTACGGTATGTCATCCAACCAGGAAGTTGAGTGTGCTATGTTGCACCCTACCAAGTGTTTGTACAGTAGGCATTGTGCTTATTACGCACCGGCTGTTTTGATTGTAACAATAATCTCAGTTGTAGTTTTCTTTGCCAAATTTGGAGGTGTTGAAATCGCCATGTAAAATCGCTAATGCTAAAAGTGGGCCGTCTATGGCAAATCTAGTGTAAATTAGCATCGAGCAAGCGCATTTCCGAGCATTTTCTACCAAGCATACTTGCTTTGTTGGTGTTGATAATTGCAACGTTGCTTAGTTTACACAAGCCGGTGTTCAGTCTGCAACATTTTGCGTGAATCGATACTCTGTAGTACAGACGGAATTCAGTCGGTGCCTATTTATTACCTAATTCGGTACCCACCCCTATTTGTTAGTACACGTTGCAACAACTGAAAATGAATGTGGTGAAGGATGCTAAGCATTATTCTTAGATATGCGTCCCATTTTAGCGTTGATGGTATCAACGTTTTAAATAACCTCTATCTACTTCCTGTATGTAGGTGTGTGCTTTCCTATTGGACTATATTTCACTCAAGGACATGAACACATGTAGATGTCATACAACAGACAGTTAAATATGTGTGGCAGGTTGTTGCACTGTAGTGTGTGTGTGTGTGTGTGTGTGTGTGTGTGTGTGTGTGTGTGTGTGTGTGTGTGTGTGTGTGTGTGTGTGTGTGTGTGTGTGTGTGGAACAGAAACACACTTTCATCATGTATTTGAGTTTCACTCTATAATTGCACCGTCTTTTTATAGCGTGTCACTAAAAGTGTGCACTCTGGAGGGAGAAGCCACTGTCCTACTTGCTAGCATCTTTTGGGCCGTGTGTGTGTGTGTGTGTGTGTGTGTGTGTGTGTGTGTGTGTGTGTGTGTGTGTGCGTGTGTGTGCGTGTGTGTGCGTGTGTGTGCGTGTGTGTGCGTGTGTGTGCGTGTGTGTGTGTGTGTGTGTGTGTGTGTGTGTGTGTGTGTGTGTGTGTGAAGTGGGCTTTTTATTCATGTTTTATTTACCTCAGGTGCATTTTGTCTGGAAAGTGACTCCACGTCCTACAATACAACCATCTTTAATTGCTGTCATAAGTGACATTAAAGTGTAAAAACGGACCAATTAGCACACAGCTGACGGTTGGTTTGAAGTTTTTAACTAGCCACTTCATTAAGTACACAATATTTGTAAATCTGCCTTGACCAGTCTTTGTAATAACGCTTACCGTACTTTTCGGACTATAAGTCGCAGTTTTTTTTCATAGTTTGGCCGGGGGTGCGACTTATACTCAGGAGCGACTTATGTGTGAAATTATTAACACATTAGCGTAAAATATCAAATAATATTATTTAGCTCATTCACGTAGGAGACTAGACGTATAAGATTTCATGGGATTTAGCGATTAGGAGTGACAGATTGTTTGGTAAACGTATAGCATGTTCTATATGTTATAGTTATTTGAATGACTCTTACCATAATATGTTACGTTAACATACCAGGCACGTTCTCAGTTGGTTATTTATGCCTCATATAACGTACACTTATTCAGCCTGTTGTTCACTATTCTTTATTTATTTTAAATTGCCTTTCTAATGTCTATTCTTGGTGTTGGCTTTTATCAAATACATTTCCCCCAAAAATGCGACTTATACGTCAGTGCGACTTATATATGTTTTTTTCCTTCTTTATTATGCATTTTCGGCCGGTGCGGCTTATACTCCGAAGCGACTTATACTCCGAAAAATACGGTAGTTACTTTTACTAGTAATGAGTAACCTAATTAATCACTTTTAGGTCCGTTACAACGCCGTTAGCGATAGCTTGGTGTAACGTTGAATGCTACTTTTGATGTGGTTTTATGTCGACAACAAGACAGCGTCATAAGTGCAGCAAGTTCAATGCAGGAAATAACTGGTGAAGGCAGCAATCAATCATCATCAATCAATCTTTATTTATATAGCCCTAAATCACAAGTGTCTCAAAGGGCTGCACAAGCCACAACGACATCCTCGGTACAAAGCCCACATACGGGCAAGGAAAAACTCACCCCAGTGGGA
The DNA here is from genome assembly GCF_033978685.3 of Nerophis lumbriciformis. Lineage (NCBI taxonomy): Eukaryota > Metazoa > Chordata > Actinopteri > Syngnathiformes > Syngnathidae > Nerophis > Nerophis lumbriciformis. The sequence goes on from NC_084564.2 coordinate 7,755,376, forward strand.
CGTCGATGTGAATGACTATGAGAAACCTTGGAGAGGACCGCATATGTGGGTAACCCCCCCCCTCTAGGGGAGACCGAAAGCAATGGATGTCGAGTGGGTCTGACATAATATTGTGAGAGTCCAGTCCATAGTGGATCCAACATAATAGTAAGAGTCCAGTCCATAGTGGGGCCAGCAGGACACCATCCCGAGCGGAGCAGTATCGCACTAAAATGAACTTGGTATCAAATAGGAAGAGGCAACATCACACTGCCACACAGCAGACAACTACACACGTACACAATGGGACTAATGAGCAGCAAATCAGGGATTGAAGTGACAAACTTGCCATCCAAACAATACCCCGTTTGTTGACAAGAAGATATGACAGCAATCAATGCACATTCAATCTCTTTTTAACCACAGTGAAAAGGTCCAAATTGCAGTCTGCCGCTGCTAACTGCTAAAGCTAACAAGCACAGCTCCGTTGAAACCCTCGATAACATCACACGTCACTAGGCAACAAGAACACACACACGCTGTACTCACATTTAAACGTCTTTTAACTGCAAATGCCAGATATTTGAATGTTTTTTTTTAAAGTAACGTATTAAACACTTACCTTAGTAATGAATTACTTTTATGACAGAGGAATTCCGTTAGTACTTCAATTACTTTATCCATCCATCCATTTATTACCGCTTGTCCCTTTCGGGGTCGCGGGGGTGCTGGAGTTGTTAATTAAATTTGTAAGTTATTGGTAATTACTTTTTAAAGGTAATTTTCAGAACACTGATCATAACAAATACATTTCTCAGTTTATTACTGTGCGGTTTCTTGGATGTGGAGCACAACGATACTTATTGCGCCGCGGTACCAATGATTTAAAAAAGGCATTATACTGCCTTTGAAAAATAACGGTACTTTTTTTTTTTTTTGAGCCGTAACGTATATTACAGAACACTTACAAGCAGAAACGTCATGGAGACAGAAGTAGGATAATAGACATACAGTATGTTGTCTTAAAAACTAACAATAAAGGTGAAACTATAAACACTGAACATAAAACATAGCTACCTTGCAGCTAACGTCCGTCCACAGTGTTTTAGCTACTTCTAAATCAGTAATCCTCGCCTCCATGGCGACAAATAAAGTAAGTTTCTTACGAGTAGCAGGACAAGGAATGGCTAAACATGCTTCACTACACACCGTAGGAGGGCACAATAGCTAACCGCTAGCAGCAAGCGAGCACTACTGAATGTAAACAAATGGGTGGATCTGTACAAATATCGACTGTAACGATACCAAGTTCAACAGTCGTATATAGTCGATACTACAATGATTACATCGATATTTTTTATCATCAGTTTTGTCATTTTTGTTATTGTTTATAAATTCGGGAATTATGGACCCATGAGAACTTTAATTATGACCAATGTATGATCCTGTGACTACTTGATATCGTATCGATACCCACATTTGTAGTATCACTCAAAGGAAATGTAAAGTATCAATGGATGCCAAGTGGATAGGGTTAATAACGTGAGAGTCCAGACCATAGTGAGACCAGCAGGGGATCCTCTTGAATGGAGAAAAGTCAGCAGCGCAGAGGAGTGGTCCACCCCGGGTCCCGACTTGGAGCAGCTAGCGCAACCTACATGGTTACTGATCCGTGGCCACCTGATAACCTCTCCACGGGCAGAAAAGAGAGACGGCAGATCAACTGGTCTAAAAAGGAGTCTATTTAAAGGCTATACTTAGATTGGTAACATCTAGTGTTGGACTTAGATCGGTCACATCTAGTCTTAGACTTAGATTGGTCAGATCTAGTCTTAGACTTAGATTGGTCACATCTAGTCTTGGACTTAGATTGGTCACATCTAGTCTTAAACTTAGATTGGTCACATCTTGTCTTAGACTTAGATTGGTCACATCTAGTCTTAGACTTAGATTGGTCAGATCTGGCAAGAAGTCTGTAAGTCTGATGCACAGAGGAGTGGTCCCCCCCGGGTCCCGACCTGGAACAGCTAGCGCGTCCTCCGTGGAAACTGATCCGTGGCCACCTGATAACCTCTCCAAGGGCAGAAAAGAGAGACAGCAGATCAACTGGTCTAAAAAGAAGTCTATTTAAAGGCTAGGGTGTATAAATTAGTTTTAAGATGGGACTTAAATGCTTCTACTGAGGTAGCAGTACTGGAGCCCAACTTTTTTGGGGCTCTGAGAATCACTAATAAGCCAGACTTCTTAGAACGCCGATTTCTGTCCGGGACATATGGTCCAATACAATCAGCAAGACACTTTCAGTAGTGTGATGCAATGTACTTATAATTATTGTTACCTAATACCTCAAAGTCATGAGTATGTAAAGGCAGCGTTCTTTAAAAGAGGTGTTGTTTTGGATCTTTTAGATTGTGTACCTAATGTTGAGTCATGGTCTAAAAAATAATAATGCATGTATGACGGCGTGATCGTGTGTGTGTTTTGATCCCCATTGAGCAAGAAATACACGTGCTAATCTCCACCACCGACCCCCGGCCATTTAACACTCAGACGCTCACTTTAGCGGCGCTTTTTCCGGCTCTCAAAGCTAATAAACTCTTTCTGGGTTTTAACTCCACTGAGACGTGGAAGCTGGCCTGATCCTGAGGATCGCCATGGCAAAGCCGGGCTTTACAAGTGTTGAGCCCGGCAGATGAACAGGTTTAAAGACAGGCACGCACCTGTTGTTGCGTCTGTGCTGGGCGTTGACAGAAAAAACAGGTGCTGGTTTCCTGTCTACCACCAAGCTGCTAAAGCTACGTGCTATCAGAACCTTTGTGTTTGCTCTCTTCACGCAGCTAGCCTGGAAAACTTCTGACCTGGCAGACTTCCAACTAGCTTAGCTGACTTCCGGCTAATATGCCCGACTTCCTACTAGCCTGGCCGACTTCCGGCTAGTCTAGATAAATTCCAACTAGCCTGGCTAACTTGCTGCCAGTCTCGCTAAATTTTGGCTTTGCAGACTTCCAGCTTGCCGGGCTGACTCCCGGCTAGCCTGGCCAACTTCTGGCAAGCCTAGTCGAGCCTGGCCGACTTCCAGGTAGCCTAGCCAATTTTCTGTTAGCCTGGCCGACTTTCAGTCGAGCCTGACCGACTTCCAGGTAGCCAGGCCGACTTCCAACTAGCTTGGCTGACTTCCGGCTAATGTGGGTGAATTCCGGCTGTTCTAGGTGAATTCCAACTACCCTGGCTTACTTCCTGCTAGTCTGGCTAAATTCTGTCTGACTATCTAATTTTGGCTAGCCTGACAGACTTCTTGCTAGCCTGGCTTATTTCCTGCTAGCCTGGCAAACTTTCGGCCTGGCAGACTTCTGGCTAGCCTGGCAGACTTCTTGCTAGCCTGGTTTATTTTCTGCTTGCCTGGCAGACTTCTGGCTAGCCTGGTTTATTTTCTGCTAGCCTGGCAGACTTCTGGCTAGCCTGGCTTACCTCTGGCTAGCCTGGCTGGCCAGAGGTAAGCCAGGCTACTGCTTCGTTTTAATTAAACAGTCGGATTCCCCTGGTCCGCACCAGTTCTAAGTCAGCTGCTAGGCGCCATGTAGGTGCAATGGATAAGGGCTATTTTTGTGAAAAAGATAAATTATCACCTGACTGACCTCAAGCTCGTCTGACTGACTTGCAGCTTGCCTGGCTGACATCCGGCTAGCCTGGCTTACATCTGGCCAGCTTGGCCAAGCCGGGCGGACTCTCGGCTAGCCTGGCTGACTTCCAGCTTGCCTGGCTTACTTCGGGCTAGACTGGCCGACTTCTGGATAGCCTGGCCAACCTCCGGCTAGTCTGGATGAATTCAGGCGAGTCTGAGTGAATTCTGGCTCACCTGGCTCACTATCGGCTAGCCTGGCTAACTTTCTGATGCCTTAGTTAACGTCTGGCTAGCCTGTTTAAGGTCCGGATAGCCTAGCTCATTATCGGCATCATTTGATAATAATAATAATAATAATAATGACCGAAATGAGTTTCCTCCGCCGGGTGGATGGGCTCTCCCTTAGAGATAGGGTGAGAAGCTCCGTCATCCGGGAGGCGCTCAAAGTAAAGCCGCTGCTCCTCCACATGGAGAGGAGCCAGATGAGGTGGTTCGGGCATCTGGTCAGGATGCTACCCGAATGCCTCCGTAGGGAGGTGTTTAGGGCACGTCCGACCAGTAGGAGGCCAAGGGGAAGACCCGGGACACGTTGGTAGGACTATGTCTCTCGGCTGGCCTGGGAACGCCTCAGGATCCCCCGGGAGGAGCTGGACCAAGTGGCTAGGGAGATGGAAGTCTGGGCTTCCCTGCTTAGGCTGCTGCCCCCGCGACCCGACCTCGGGTAAGAAAATGGATGGATGGATGGGAGCGGCATAGCTTGGTTGGTAGAGCAGCAGTGCCAGCAACTTGAAAGTTCCATGTTCGATTCCCATTTCCGCCATTCTCGTCACTGCCGTTGTGTCGTTGGTCAAGACAGTTTACCCACCTTCCCCCAGTTCCACCCACACTAGTAGCTTAAAGATGTAGACAATGGCTTCCACGATATCAAGTGCTTTGAGTCTATAGCGAAAAAGCGCTATATAAATGTATTTCACTTCACAATGGATTAGATTTATTGAGAACTGAGAAGCCATCATTCATTCACTCCACATCCACACTTTGACGGTGGTAAGCTACCTTTGCAACCACAGTAGCACGGAGGTAGACTGATGGAGGCGTGGCTGCCTACGGCCCCTCCCACTACCTCAGTGCATGTGTTTCATTGACTTTCTACGTTTGGAGAGTTTGTTCCCTGTCAGCCACCGTACCGTACCGATAACTACAAAATGACATCAGGAGGCCAAAATGAATAGCTAGGACTTGCAGCTGGAGGACTTTCTGTGCTGATTGATCAGCTTTAGTCCGAGTCCTGGAACACGTTTGGTCATCCTGCTGCTGGCTCTCCTGAAGCGGGATCCCAAGTATCTGCTGGTCAGCAGAAGGGGGCAACGTGATAGCGACAGGTGCAGCCACCACAAATAGAATCATAACGCAGTGGAAGAGCTGATGGAGCAAAGCGAGAGCAGAACACGTCGTGGTGGTGGATGACTCCTTTTGTAAAACTAACATGGCTTGATCTCAATCATGGCTTTCAAATTTGCAACTCTGTCCCAGTATGATGTCCACTGCAACATGACATGCTCAGCAATAAACTCTCTGAGTTTCTTATTGCCACCTTTTAGAAAGGCATCATTGTTTTTGCATCGGTGTTGTCCAGTTCAGGAGGACTCGTAGAACACTCAAAAGGGTCCGTGTATGTCGCGGCCATTCGGTTTTCGTTTGGGATCGAAAAATAGTTTCACATAAAAATAAAATTTTCCCCATTTTTGGTTTGATAATATAAGAACAAAAAACGGATAATGATAATGATGATAGTAAACAAAAGACTACCAGTTAATAATACAGTCGGTAATTACACATATCTTGGATTATGGCTGCTAGCGCACTTAAAGGGAAACTGCACTTTTTTTGGAATGTTGCCTATCGTTCACAATCATTATGAGAGACAAGACGACATACATATATTTTTCAATGCATTCTAAATATTAAATACATGCGATCAAAAGTCTGCTTACAATGGAGCCTTTGGAAGCCGTTTAATTCTGACTATAAATCCCTTAAAAAACATCCAAACACCTCCATTAGTGTTTTATATACATGATGTAAGTATATATGCAATGTAGTAACATTCATAATAACAGGTAATATTTACATGATGTAAGAATATATGTAATGTAGTAACATTCATAATAACATGTAATATATACATGATGTAAGTATATATGTAATGTAGTAACATTTATAATAACATGTAATATATACATGATGTAAGTATATATGTAATGTAGTAACATTTATAATAACATGTAATATATACATGATGTAAGTATGTATGTAATGTAGTAACATTCATAATAACATGTAATATATACATGATGTAAGTATATATGTAATGTAGTAACATTCATAATAACATGTAATATATACATGATGTAAGTATATATATAATGTAGTAATATTCATAATAACATGTAATATATACATGATGTAAGTATATATATAATGTAGTAATAATCATAATAACATTTAATATATACATGATATAAGTATTTATGTAATGTAGTAACATTCATAATAACATGTAATATATACATGATGTAAGTATATATATAATGTAGTAATATTCATAATAACATGTAATATATACATGATGTAAGTATATATGTAATGTAGTAATATTTATAATATTTACGTATTTTGATCATTTCATGTATGAATTTCAAAAACGCATCACATTTGCTTTTTTCCCTTCCTCACTGATTATTACTCACTGCAGACCTCATGAGAGCCATCAAACATGTAAAAACATCACTTACTGTACAATGTCTGCTGTCATTAGAATGCAGACTGCTAGGATGTTTATATTTTCCTGTTTAGATTAAGAATGACTCCTAATCCTTGCCAAGAAACGGGGTGGGGGGTGAGACAGGCGCTTTTTGTGTCGTCCTCGCCAGTTCCAGGTCCGAAACGGCTGTCAAAGAGTCCCAACTTGTTGGATTATCTCCTCAGCCATCTATTTTTCGGGTGAGAGTCTTGATTTATGATCTAGAATAAACTTCCAGGGAGCAAGGAAGGGAGGAAGCAGCAGAACACTCGATGATGTAAACATAGGGACACCCGGAAGTGATGTCACTATAAATAGTCTGTCTGCGTTAGCACTTATAATAACAATATCACTAATACTTGTTAATATTCAAGTCACCAAATGTGAATGGAGTATTGTTGGGCGCTTTTTGAATGGTTATTTATCCGATTTTATGGGCGGAATAGTGGAGCTCCTATTGACTCCGCTGTAAGCAGACTTTTATATACGTTTATTTAATATTTAGAATGCATTTTAAAAAATCCATCCGTCCTCATTCATAAGGATTGTGAACAATAGGCAAAATTCCAAAAATAAGTGCAGTTCCCCTTTAAATGTCATCTGGAGAGAAACCTGAGTCACAGCACAATGAAGCTTGCAATCCTAGATAATTTTTGATGGAAACACTGATGAGTGGTGCATTGGACTTTTTCATATTAAAAAATGAGATAAAGCTAAGCTGTAAGTTTTTATTTGAGATCCCAAAAAACATCAGATTACAAAGTAGAAAGTTAACACTGCTACAGAAAGAAAGAAGGAGAGGAAGAAAGAGAGTGAGAGAGACAAATAAATCTTCAAGATGCTTATATCTGATTTGGTAAATGTGAAAAGGAGGAGGAGTTGGAACGAAATGTCCTATTCCAGGAAGGGGAGGAAGATAAGCAAAACTGATTGTGATATTAGCAAAACCAGGAATGTTTTTCATTAAAGATTAAAACAAAACATGAATTAATAAAAAACATTTGCAGAGTTATCTTTTGACCAAAACACAATTACAACATAATTTAGTGATCTTTCAACATCACAACAATCTTTGTCCAATTCAATGTGCTCCAAGAATGCATTGGGGCCATAAAAATGTTATCTTGGAACCAACGCAACACACACAAACACCCGGACTCAAATTGTGGTTGTAGACAAGAGATGGCTAAAATATAAATTTTGCTATAACAGTGGTGATTGTTAATTCCTTTCTTGGTGGATGGAGCTTGTTGAGAAATGACACGTGTGTGGATGTAGATCATTTGTGACAACACCTGTGTTGGTGTGGACATTGCCTGATAGGATAAGAAAAAAAAACCAAATATGTCGCCTTTTCGAAAAAGAGCACCAAAAAAAGGTATGATTACTTGCTGAATGTAATGTACGGTGTTAGGAGAGAGTTCAGCAGTTTACCCAGCATGCTTTGGGGTGTGTAGCTAGGGCTGCAATACAGGTAAAAGCCAGTAAATTAGAATATTTTGAAAAACTTGATTTATTTCAGTAATTGCATTCAAAAGGTGTAACTTGTACATTATATTTATTCATTGCACACAGACTGATGCATTCAAATGTAACATCTATGTTTGACATAGATGTTCATTTTAATGTCCTTGTGTTGAAGAAGACAAGTTTGCAGCGTGTGTTAACTTTCTGTTGTCCCCATACAACATTTTCACTTCCGATACCATACCGATATTGGAGCTTTGCGTGTAAGTTGATACCGATCCGATATCTGCAGGAATCATTCATACGTTTATTATTTAGTAATGTGGAATGTTAGAAAAAGTTTGATCAAGAGAAATGAGTCAGACCGAGAACAATGGTGACTATGAAAAACACTAACCTATTTATCATTAACCATCTGAATGGACTTATACTGTCTTCAGGTTGAAGTGACGTGTTAATTGTTTAAGCGACACCTCACGATGCAGTAAGTTGAATGATGCGGACACGTTTGTTACTGGATACTTTCTAATGCACTTCTGCCTTGGAGACTTTGTATGTTTAAGTAATATGCAACTATAATTATTTGATACTCGTTTATATTTGACAAATGTGCTGTTTTATTGTTCAATTATTATTACCCTTGTCTAGCTTGTGTGCTATTGTGTGCTCAGCTGTTGTGTAGCTGCTAGCTCCCAGTAGCCTATAGCCTAGCATGTTTACCTTTTGTAAATGACTTTAGTGAAATATAAGAAATTGTGTGTTTATTGGAGGACATTTAGATGTCAACTGTCTGTCCAGCTTTGCACAAGTAAACACTCTGCAGGACTGCTTGTATCGCACATGATATCACACACAAGTAAACACTCTGCCGAACCACTTGTATCGCACATGATTATCACACACAAGTAAACACGCTGCAGGACTGCATGTATCACACATGACATCACACACAAGTAAACACAATGCAGGACTGTTTGTATCGCACATGACATCACACACAAGTAAACACGCTGCAGGACTGCTTGTATCACACATGATATCACACACACAAGTAAACATGCTGCAGGACTGCTTATATCACACACAAGTTAACACTTTGCAGGCCTGCTTGTATTGCACATGATATCACACACAAGTAAACACTCTGCAGAAATGTTTGTATCGCACATGTTATCACACACAAGTAAACACTTTGCAGGAACGCTTGTATCGCATATGATATCACACACAAGTAAACATGCTCCAGGAACGCTTGTATCACATGATGTCACACACAAGTAAACACGCTGCTGAACCACTTGTATCACACATGATATCACACACAAGTAAACAAGATGCAGGACTGCTTGTATCGCACATGATATCACACACAAGTAAACACTCTGCCGAACCACTTGTATCACACATGATATCACACACAAGTAAACACAATGCAGGACTGCTTGTATTACACATGATATCACACACAAGTAAACACGCTGCAGGACTGCTTATATCGCACATGATATCACACACAAGTAAACACTTTGCAGGAATTCTTGTATCGCACATGATATCACACACAAATAAACACGCTCCATGAACGCTTGTATCGCATGATGTCACACACAAGTAAACACGCTGCAGGACTGCTTGTATTGCACATGATATCACACACAAGTAAACACTCTGCCAAACCACTTGTATCACACATGATATCACACACAAGTAAACACGATGCAGGACTGCTTGTATCACACATGATATCACACACAAGTAAACACGATGCAGGACTGCTTGTATCGCACATGATATCACACACAAGTAAACATGCTGCAGAAACGCTTGTATCACACATGTTATCACACACAAGTAAACACTTTGTAGGAATGCTTGTATCGCACATGATATCACACACACATGTAAACATGCTGCAGGACTGCTTGTATTGCACATGATATCACACACAAGTAAACACTCTGCCGAACCACTTGTATCACACATGATATCACACACAAGTAAACACGACGCAGGACTGCTTGTATCACACATGATATCACACACAAGTAAACACGATGCAGGACTGCTTGTATCGCACATGATATCACACACAAGTAAACATGCTGCAGGACTGCTTATATCGCACATGATATCACACACACGTAAACACTGCAGAAACGCTTGTATCACACATGTTATCACACACAAGTAAACACTCTGCAGTAACGCTTGTATCACACATGTTATCACACACAAGTAAACACTTTGTAGGAATGCTTGTATTGCACATGATATCACACACACATGTAAACACGCTGCAAGACTGCCTGTGTCGCACATTTTAGATGCAAGCTGATATAATCCCATGTGTGGTGTTGCTGATATCACCAACATCAATAGAAATAAATGAATGTATGGAAGCGCAGATAGAATATTCCCCCGTGGCAGGACTGAAATGACCCAGGGTTGCACCTTGTGTTCCGGCATCCATCCTAATTCTCCCGTTTGGTTTACCAATCTGATGAGAATGTAAGTCAGCATGGATGTCAACATGTCTGCTTCTGCTTGTGTAAAGTGAGGATCCCCATGGTGTGTTTGCTCTTTGGCACCACTTCCTGTTTCTGCCTTTACTTGGATTTACATGTCCGTCAATCAAATTGTCTTCCGGAGCTCCCACTCTGTGCGGATTATGTTTTTGTTTTTTTAACATCTTGTGTATGTTCCCACCGGCGATAACCTGCGCTTCACTTCTGACCTTCACCCGGAACCTTCTGGGCTCCGTTAAAAGGTGGCAAGATTGTCAAATAATCAGGACGCGTTTTTGGCCCGCGACATAGTGTCAACCTTCAAATGGGGAAGACTGCTTCTATTAATAAAGCGCTGAGTTAAGCAGCAGAGTTTGTGCTGCCTTCATGCCAGCTGTCCACGTGGTGCACCTGGACCACTCTGAGTGTGACAGGTGCACACACACTGTCCACGTGGTGCACCTGGACCACTCTGAATGTGACAGGTGCACACACACTGTCCACGTGGTGCACCTGGACCACACTGAATGTGACAGGTGCACACACACTGTCCACGTGGTGCACCTGGACCACACTGAATGTGACAGGTGCACACACACTGTCCACGTGGTGCACCTGGACCACTCTGAATTTGACAGGTGCACACACACTGTCCACGTGGTACACCTGGACCACACTGAGTGTGACAGGTGCACACACACTGTCCACGTGGTGCACCTGGACCACACTGAATGTGACAGGTGCACACACACTGTCCACGTGGTGCACCTGGACCACTCTGAGTGTGACAGGTGCACACACACTGTCCACGTGGTGCACCTGGACCACTCTGAGTGTGACAGGTGCACACACACTGTCCACGTGGTGCACCTGGACCACACTGAATGTGACAGGTGCACACACACTGTCCACGTGGTGCACCTGGACCACTCTGAATTTGACAGGTGCACACACACTGTCCACGTGGTGCACCTGGACCACACTGAATGTGACAGGTGCACACACACTGTCCACATGGTGCACCTGGACCACACTGAATGTGACAGGTGCACACACACTGCTGGTGTCACCCTCATTAGGCACCACCTTTTTGTGCCTGATGAGGTCTACGTGTCATCTGTCACTGACTCTTAGTTCTTACATGCCATCTTTGTGCTGTACCACTTATTATGTTCAGGGGGGGCTGGACTCTCTCCCAAATGATGAGAGGCAAGGTAACTCCAGGAGCAGGGGTCAGCAACCCAAAATGTTGAAAGAGCCATATTGGGGCGAAAATACAAAAAAATCTGTCTGGAGCAGAAAAAAATTAAAACTCTTTATTAGTGTTATAATAAAGACAACACATGATATAAGTGTCCATATTAGCTATGTTAGCTTAATATCAAAATGACTTTAAAAGTCTTATATAAGTGTTATAATGAAGGCAACAAATGATGTAAGTGTCTATATTAGCGATATTAGCTTAATATCAAAATGACTTTGAAAGTCTTATATAAGTGTTATAATGAAGGCAACACATGACGAAAGTGTCTATATTAGTTATATTAGCTTACTATCAAAATGACTTTAAAAGTCTTATATAAGTGTTATAATGAAGGAAACACAGGATGTAAGTGTCTATATTAGCTGTATTAGCTTACCATCAAAATGACTTTAAAAGTCTTATATAAGTGTTATAATGAAGGCAACACATGATGTAAGTGTCTATATTAGCTATATTAGCTTAATATCAAAATGACTTTAAAAGTCTTATATAAGTGTTACAATGAAGGCAACACATGATGTAAGTGTCTATATTAGCTATATTAGCCTACTATCAAAATGACTTTTAAAGTCTTATATAAGTGTTATAATGAAGGCAACACGTGATGTAAGTGTATATTAGCTATATTAGCCTACTATCAAAATGACTTAAAAAATCTTATATAAGTGTTATAATGAAGGCAACACATGATGTGTCTGTATAAGCTCTATTAGCCTACTATCAAAATGACTTAACTGTATTAGCCTATTATCGAAATGACATAACTATATTAGCCTACTATCAAAATGACTGTGTGTCGAAGGCTGATGCAAATCTTCGTTGACAGAAATGTTGAAGTGTAATCTTTATTCTACACATTTTTACATCTTTGGAGAACATTCGTAAAACTTGTGAGAGGGTGAGATAACTCCTGGAAATGACTGTCTTAGAATGGCCAAAGATATAGATGTGTGTGTCCAAATTAAAGGAAACGGCAGGCTGTCTTCTTCTAATGGATTTATTACAATCTTTGCAAGCTGGCTAACGTTTGCTGTGGTCTGGAACAAAATGGCACACAAACAACTATCAGAAATGCAGCCCATATTACCTACAGATAATGTGTCATGAGACATGCAAATATAAATGAAATACATAGAGGACATAAGTAAAGGAAATTAAATGAGCTCAAATATACCTACAAACAAGGCATAATGAAGCAATATGTACATACAGCTAGCCTAAATAGCATTTTAGCATGGATTAGCTTGCAGTCATGCAGTGACCAAAATGCCTCAACAACGATTACCTTTCTACATTCACGCACAGTATAAAACGTTTGGTGGACAAAATGAGAAGAAGGAGTGGCATAAAACACATCTTTCTGTGGCAGCGTCGGAGAAAGTTGTACATGTAAATAAACTACGGTGAGTTCAAGTACCGCCGAAATTAGTAGGACAAAACGTTGCTCGCCAAATACTCTCATCAGTGAAGCATGTTAAATATAAAGAGTGGGATTTCTAACAATTAGGAAGGTTTGTGTCATGTTTGTCCTCCTACAGAAACAATATTCAAACTAAATATATTTTTCCCCCATCTTTTTCAATGTTTCTGATTAATGTATGTGTTTAAAAGAAAGGACAGGCAAAGTGATAAAAAAAAAACCCAACCACAAGTAACCTTGTTTATGTATTTAAAAACAGTTAAAATAGCAGCAATGAAAACAAAACACAAAATCTAACTTCCTTAAAAAGAAAAGCATTTGTGATGTTTAAAAAGCTGCACACTGGTACATTGATTATTTATTAACTCTTGGCACTCTAAAAGACTCAATGTGTAGAATTACAGTATTTTTCAGGCTATAAGTCGCAGTTTTTTTTCATAGTTTGGCCGGGGTTGCGACTTATACTCAGGAGCGACTTATGTGTGAAATTATTAGCACATTAGCGTAAAATATCAAATAATATTATTTAGCTCATTCACGTAAGAGACTAGACGTATAAGATTTCATGGGATTTAACGATTAGGAGTGACAGATTGTTTGGTAAACGTATAGCATGTTCTATATGTTATAGTTATTTGAATGACTCTTACCATAATATGTTACGTTAACATACCAGTTGGTTATTTATGCCTCATATAACGTACACTTATTCAGCCTGTTGTTCACTATTCTTTATTTATTTTAAATTGCCTTTCAAATGTCTATTCTTGGTGTTGGCTTTCATCAAATACATTTCCCCAAAAAATGCGACTTATACTCCAGTGCGATGTATGTTTTGTTCCTTCTTTATTATGCATTTCCGGCTGGTGCGACTTATACTCCGAAGCGACTTATACTCCGAAAAATACGGTGTATCTTTGATTAATTCTTAAAATATGCTGGAATGTTTGAATGAAAAATATTGCAAACCATTTCTTAAATAATGTTCACATGCAACTCTAATCTGGCTGTGAAAAGGCTACTGTATCATCACAAATGATATTAAGATTGGGGATTTAGAGTGCTCCCACCTCTGCTAAAGTTTTAGGTATATTTTCAAACGGGATCCACCTATTTCTTATTTACTCCCTGACGACAGCCTTTATCCCACCCAACCCGCTTTCTTTCGCCGGAAACGCTGCAAAAAAGCACCACCAACTCCTTGGCGGAGAATTCTGATTGGGCTCTCAGGCACGTAGCTAATTTGAATATGATTTGCATATTCAAATGGGCCGGTGTCAGCTCAATTCCACATTGATTGGGATGTAAAAACGAAATGTGACGGATTAATGCTATTAACTTAATTGAATTATTAATGATTACCCACTTAATTACAACACTTTATTACACCTGTTCTGGATTTGAGCGTACGCAATTTTGTTTTAGTAGGAAATCCACGCAACTCTTAATACAGAAGGCCCCTGGACTGTTATTCTTATTTTGGATATGATGCAATAAATTAGTATTAAACTGAAATTAAGTACCTAAAGACATGTTGTCTGGATGCTGTTTTGGGATTTTTTTCCTATTTAACCAACAAATGTCTGGAGAAAGTTAAAATCTTTGAAGTATTTTTTTAGAGATCTCGAAAAACATCAGTTTACAGAAAAGCAAGTCTATGCTGCTGAAAGAAAGGAGGAAGAGAGAGCCAGAAAGAGAGAGAGAGAGAGACATGGGGGTGAGGGGGGGGGGGGGGGGGGGTTCTGATGAGCAAAAAACAGACTCTGTCTGATTGTGATATTAGCAAAAACAGGAATGTTTTGCATACATCTTGGAAAGGCAGTAATAAAGCATCAATCACAAAAACCCATTGGCGGAGTAACAGTTTGACCAAAAGACAAATACAATATAGATGTGTGATCTCCGGCATCACAACAGTCTCATGTTTTTGGAAGGTGTGAGGGGGTTTTGGTTTACGAGGAACCAAGCAGAGTAATCTTTGCGGGTCCTGAGGAATGACAAATGTCTAAAAGGACACCAAACCGGCCCAGGCAGTCAAGGCAAATAATAATAACGATTCAACTAAAATTCTGGTTGGACTAGAAATTACTAAAATATTAATTTCACTACAACAACGCTAATTTGTTTTTAACTTTTTGTTTTACTTATTTTTTATTCATATTCCCTTGTTTTTTTCAGCGATTCTGACTTAAACTTGGTAAAGCTGACAAAAGCTAAAAAAATATATCTATTGTACGTTATAATTATTTATTTTTTAGCACTATTATGATAAAAATATTTTGACAAGCAAAAAACAGAAGAGTCGGCTCTTTATAGTGAGTTGAGTCAAAAGAGCTGAACGTCCCATCACTATGCAGTGTGTGGTGTGGTACATAACAGGACCACAGAACTTTCCTCCAGAAGGTCTTATCTTTGTCCATGTGATGTCAGATGAAGCAAAAATTTAGCTGTTTGGCCACAATACCCAGCAATATGTTTGGAGGAGAAAAGGTGAGGCCTTTAATCCCAGGAACACCATTCCTACCGTCAAGCATGGTGGTGGTAGTATTATGCTCAGGGCCTGTTTTGCTGCCAATGGTACTGGTGCTATAAATGGGACAATGAAAAAGGAGGATTACCTCCAAATTCTTCAGGACAAACTAAAATCATCAGCCCGGAGGTTGGGTCTTGGGCGCAGTTGGGTGATCCAACAGGACAATGACCCCCAAACACACGTCTAAAGTGGTAAAGGAATGGCTAAATCAGGCTAGAATGAAGGTTTTAGAATGGCCTTCCCAAAATCCTGACTTAAACGTGTGGACAATGCTGAAGAAACAAGTCCATGTCAGAAAAGCAACACATTTAGCTGAACTGCACCAATTTTGTGGTCAAAAATTCAAGCAGAAGCTTGTGGATGGCTACCAAAAGCGCCTTATTGCAGTGAAACTTGCCAATATATAAATAAAATATTAACATTGCTGGATGTATACTTTTCATTTGGTCACATTTTCAGTAGACCCATAATAAATTCATAAAAGAAGCAAACTTCATGAATGTTTTTTGTGACCAACAAGTACGTGCTCCAATCACTCTATCACAAAAAAATAAAACTTGTAGAAATTATTGGAAACTCAAGACAGCCATGACATGTTCTTTACAAGTGTATGTAAACTTTTGATCGCGACTGTATGTTTAATGTACCATAAGATTTTTTGTTCAAATAAAGACAATAATTATATTTTTTGTGGTCCCCTTTGTTTAGAAAAGTATCAAACAGTATCTAAATACATTTTGGTACCGGGTACCATAATATTGGTATCGAGACAACCCTGGTACACACTTAGCATTCACAAGGTTTCTTCTTTTTCCCAGTTTGGGTTTTTGGAGTTTTTGATTGCTCGGATCCAGGTTCAGATCAGGGGATTTTTTTTTTGTTGCTTTTAAAAAAAAAAAAAGTATAAATCAGTCCAACAAAATAATACAATAATAATACAATTCCAATTCCAAAACCAAACCCAGCAGCATTCAGAATAGCAATCAACAGAGCAATTGAGAGGACACACAAACATGACACAAAACAATCCAAAAGTAATCCAACAAAAATCAATAATGTCAACAACAGTATCAATATCAGTAAGAATTCCAACATAACAGCGATTAAAAATCCCTCATTGACATTATCATCACAGCCATTTATAAAAAATAACATGAAAACATGAACAATAGTGTCACATGACAACATTCTTTTCCACTAAGATGGTTTTCATTTGTATTTGTGGCCGGCGTGCCACAAGTTGAAGAGCCGTGCTCCAGCCGACCCACCTGTCAATCACAGACAGGACGGTGGCGAGGACACACTATCTGGCAAACTTTTTTACGAGTCCACCGATATGAGTCACTTTCCATTTCTCCCGCGGTGCGTCCTCGACCTCCCCGCTTTAAAGGTGCGGCGCTGTACCCAAAACTCTGCCACGTGGAGCGAGCGGGTCAAACACCAAAATATCCTTTGAGGGGGCGGAGTCACAAATGTGTGCAGCGTGGTGGTGGATCTTCTTGAGAGCAGAGAACAGCTGAGAATGTGGTGTGTCAGGTGGGGAGGGGTCACGGGGGTGGGGGTGTTTATTGCAGCGGGATATACCGCCGGCAAATTGCTCTTCGTTAGCGCTCTGCCAGCACGAAGAAGGAAGTTGGTATTAAAGCTACAGTGTTCCTATTTCAGCCGTTGGCTGCCACAAGTGGTTTTGGCGCGACCCCGTCTGCCCTCACTTATTGCACACTTGTCATGATTAATCCGCCCACAAGGTGGCGGTGTGCATCAAAACTCCACCTTGTTTGCCAGAGAATAAGAAGACGTAGCAAGAGGGATCAGTGTTTGCCAACTTGCCATTTTTGTCCCTATGTTTAGTATTTAAACTCTTTTTTTTAAAGTGACTTTTTCTGATCTTTGTGGTGACTTTTGGAGACTATAAAAACCTGTATAGCTCTTCTCAAAGAGCAGCAGAACCAACAAAGAAAGTTCATTTGTTTTTGTTCTAAAATTTTATATATATATATATATATATATATATATATATATATATATATATATATATATATATATATATATATATACATGTAATCCATATCAATAAAAAATGCGTTCGATAAAACGTTCTATTTTTTTATTTTTCACCTCTGACTACTCTTTTTTTAAAGTGACTTTTTCTGACCTTTTTGGAGACTATTAAAACCTGTATCGCTCTTCTCAAAGAGCAGCAAAAACAACAAAGAAGCGACAGAAAAAGAAGTCACCAAAAAGAAAATAGTCAGAGGTGAAAAAGAAAAGATAGAACGTTTTATCACGCGCATTTATATATATATATATATATATATATATATATATATATATATATATATAGTCTTGGGTTCAATCCCGGGCTCGGGATCTTTCTGTGTGGAGTTTGCATGTTCTCCCCGTGACTGCGTGGGTTCCCTCCGGGTACTCCGGCTTCCTCCCACTTCTAAAGACATGCACCTAGGGATAAGTTGATTGGCAACACTATATTGGCCCTAGTGTGTGAATGTGAGTGTGAATGTTGTCTGTCTATCTGTGTTGGCCCTGCGATGAGGTGGCGACTTGTCCAGGGTGTACCCCGCCTTCCGCCCGATTGTAGCTGAGATAGGCTCCGGCGCCCCCCGCGACCCCAAAAGGGAATAAGCGGTAGAAAATGGATGGATGGATGGATATTAGACATGTTATCCATATCAATAAAAAATGTGTTAGATAAAACATTTTTTATTTTTTTTTCCCTTATTTTGCAAAGCAAGGTTGGTTGCCGATGCAGGAAGTGATCACTGATGAGTGGGAGTGGCGACAGTATCAACTATCAAGTTCGGTTGGCCCGCGGTAGATTCTGAATGAAGAAATTGTTGATAAAAGAGGAAAAGTCACCTGGACAGGTTTTTGGATATTTTCCAAAGGGACCATAGTCAGACCAATGTGGTCTGTAAATTATGCGAGGCAAGAGCGCTAATACGGGCTCACCCTTTAGAGCACAGCTGTAATTTCCTGCCACTAAACCTGCAGAAAATACAGTAGTTCTCCTCTATGTTTACATTTTCACACTATTTCTTGCACTTTATTCATCATTTCTTACATATTCCTTATTTTAAGAGCTTATTGTTAATTTGATGTGATTTTAATGTTATGTTTAAATTGTTTGAGTGTTTGCCTTGATAGCTGAGGGGATTATAATTAGAGGAAGGATAAAAATGTTTTCATTTATTTAGGACTGCAACAAACAACTAATTTGATAATCGATTAATCTGTCGAATATTAGTTCTATTAATAATCGGATAAAAGAGACAACCTACATTTCTATCCTTTCCAGTATTTTATTGAAAAAAACAGCATACAGGCACCATACTTATTTTGATTATTGTTTCTCAGCTGTTTGTAAATGTTGCAGTTTATAAATAAAGGTTTATAAAAAAATAAATTAAAAAAAAGTAGCCTCTAACAAATCGATGACTAAATTAATCGCCAACTATTTTTATAATCGATTTTAATCGATTTAATCAATTAGTTGTTGCAGCCCTACATTTATTATATTTTTCTAATGGTCTTTATTTCCACAGGTCATAAAAAAAATACCAATAATGATCGATATCGACCGATGTATCGTGATACAATTTACAGCCGTATCGTTTAGTCCGAGTTTGTTTTGCTTTGTATGTCTTTTTCAACTCTTTCCACAAGGTTATTCTTCTCCTCTACAGCGTCCATCATTATGACAAGATGAAGTCGTCTAGTTTACTAACTCGAAAAAGACTAACAAAGCTCAAGAAAAGCCAAAAAATCCCGCCTACCTTGACATATAGCATGATGTGAGCCTATAAGGGTGTTTCTCCCCAGTAATGTGTGACAATCATTGGTACTTTAGCTTAACTTTAACTTAATAATGTGAATTTGTGCGTGCAGGACGACCAGGTGGTTCTGCAGTGCACCGCCTCCATCCTGAAGGAGCAGCAGATCAAACTCTGCCTGTCCTGCGAGGGCTTCGGGAACCGCCTCTGCTTCCTGGAGACCACGTCAAATGCTCAGGTGC
>NC_084564.2:7780000-7852500 GCF_033978685.3 Nerophis lumbriciformis
TAACTTGGTCCGTGACACATGCTAAATGTTAGCATAGTAGCGTAACCACGCTAACTTTTTAAAACTCTCTCGCCGTACACCTTAGAGTCATATGACTTGGTCTGTGACACAAGCTCAGTGTTAGCATGCTAACTTTTTTAGCTAACTGTACGCTCTTTCTTAGCCATATGCTAACATTAGCATGCTAATTTCTTCTTTTTCTTTTTTTTTTAGCAAATTTTACGCTTTTTTTTTCGGTAATCTCACAGCCGTACTCAATAGAGTCGTATAACTTAATCCGTGACACATGCTAATTTTTCTAGCTAATTTTGCAACTGCATATCCCAGAGTCATATAACTTGGGACGTGACATAGTATGTTAACATTAGCATGCTAACTTTTTCATCTAGTTTTGCTACCGTTTACCCCAGAGTCATATAACTTGACATATGTTAACATTAGCATAAAAACTTTTTCAGATAATTTGACACCATTTTAGCTCATTTCGCAGGCGTATATCTTAGTCATAAACATTATCATGCTAACTTTGTTTGACAATTTTGCCATCGTACACCTCAGTCATATAACTTCGTATGTGCCATATGCTAACATTAGCATTCTAACTTGGTTTTTTTAGCTAATTGTACGTTGTTTTTTTAGCTAATCTCGAGGCTGTACTCAGTAGAGTCATATACCTTATCGGCCTGCCGATATTATCGGCCGATAAATGCTTTAAAATGTAATATCGGAAATTATCGGTATCGTTTTTTTATTATCGGTATCGTTTTTTTTTTTTTGTTTGTTTGTTTTTTTTAGAAAATTAAATCAACATAAAAAACACAAGATACACTTACAATTAGTGCACCAACCCAAAAAACCTCCCTCCCCCATTCACACTCATTCACACAAAAGGGTTGTTTCTTTCTGTTATTAATATTGTGGTTCCTACATTATATATCAATATATATCAATACAGTCTGCAAGGGATACAGTCCGTAAGCACACATGATTGTGCGTGCTGCTGGTCCGCTAATAGTACTAACCTTTAACACTTAATTTTACTCATTTTCATTAAATACTAGTTTCTATGTAACTGTTTTTTTTTATATTGTTTTACTTTCTTTTTTATTCAAGAAAATGTTTTTAATTTTATTTATCTTATTTTATTTTATTCATTTAAAAAAAAAAAAGACTTTATCTTCACCATACCTGGTTGTCCAAATTAGGCATAATAATGTGTTAATTCCACGACTGTATGTATCGGTATCGGTTGACATCGGTATCGGTAATTAAAGAGTTGGACAATATCGGAATATCGGATATTGTCAAAAAGCCATTATTGGACATCTCTATTTAGGACCAAAACACTTAAAACAAGTAAAACACTCTAACATAAAATTGATTGATTGATTGATTGAAACTTTTATTAGTAGATTGCACAGTACAGTACATATTCCGTACAATTGACCACTAAATGGTAACACCCCAATAAGTTTTTCAACTTGCGGTCGCGGTCCACGTTAATCAATTCATGGTAAAAATCTGCTTTGGGAGAAGAATTATCTTATCAGACACAAAATAAGCAAATATAACCCTTATTTGAGATATTTAATCTTACTTAGATTTCAGTTTTTGCAGTGTATAACTTGGTACTTTACACATACATGCTAATATTAGCATTTCTGTTCGACTTGCGCTTTTCTGTGGCTCACTCGCGTGCATTTTCTCCCGAAATGACCTAATTCTCCAAAAGTTGTAAATGTCTGCTTCCTCGCCAGTACCTGAGCTGCTTGACCACGTCTCGCTCGCTCACAGACAAGCTGGCCTTCGACGTGGGGCTGCAGGAGGACTCCACCGGTGAATGTCTCCACACTCTGTGCACTGTCCTCCAAGATGCCCCCGACTCAGCTCTCTTGTCCTTGCAGGCGAGGCGTGCTGGTGGACCATCCATCCAGCCTCCAAGCAAAGGTCAGAAGGTGAAAAGGTCCGGGTGGGCGACGACCTCATCCTCGTGAGCGTGTCGTCTGAGAGATACCTGGTGAGAGACCCCTGCAGTTCCTGCCGTGCCGCACGTTTAACCCGACCTTGCTCCCGCAGCACCTGTCCTACGCCAGCGGGGATCTGATGGTGGACGCCTCCTTCATGCAGACTCTGTGGAACATGAACCCCGTCAGCTCCGGGTGCGAGCTGGCTGAAGGTGCAAACTTGCTCTCCGTGGACCGTAGACACGTGCCACTTCACCTGTGGTCCTCCCTTCAGGGTTCCTGACGGGCGGTCACGTTCTCCGGCTGTTCCACGGCCACATGGACGAGTGTC
Organism: Nerophis lumbriciformis; assembly: GCF_033978685.3. Taxonomy (NCBI): domain Eukaryota; kingdom Metazoa; phylum Chordata; class Actinopteri; order Syngnathiformes; family Syngnathidae; genus Nerophis; species Nerophis lumbriciformis. The sequence continues at coordinate 7,782,296 of NC_084564.2, forward strand.
TGGCCATCGCCACGCCGGAGGAAGGCGAGGAGAAGCGCAGGTGAGAGGATCATGGAGCAACTACTCATTTTTAAAGGGGAACTGCACTTCATTCACAATTAGAGATGTATGATAATATCAAACTGCCGATATTATTGGCCGATAAATGCTTTAAAATGTGATATCGGAAATTATCGGTATCGATTTCAAAAGTAAAATGTATTACTTTTTAAAACGCCGCTGTATGGAGCGGTACACGGACGTAGGGAGAAGTACAGAATGCCAATAAACCTTAAAGGCACTGCCTTTGCGTGCCGGCCCAATCACATAATATCTACGTTTTTTCACACACACAAGTGAATACAATTCATACTTGGTCAACATCCATACAGGTCACACTGAGGGTGGCCGTATAAACAACTTTAACACTGTTACAAATATGCGTCACACTGTGAACCCACACCAAACAAGAATGACAAACACATTTCGGGAGAACATCCGCACCGTAACACAACATAAACATAACAGAACAAATACCCAGAACTCCTTGCAACACTAACTCTTCCGGGACGCTACAATATACACCCCCCGCTACCCCCCCCCCACCTCTTTTTAACGCATTGAAATCAGAAAGGACGCAGATTGTAATTTTTTTTTACCATTTGTGGCCCACAGCTAATGTTTTAAAGGCCCACGGCACATTCTAAAAATACTATTAAATAAAACAAAAACATAACAAAAGTGAAATAAAAAATCTTAAAGGTGAAATGTAATTTAGAAAAAGTTGCAATGTTGACTAATAAAACAAAGCTGTTTTTTTTTCTTTCAAACTGTCATTGCTCAAAGCATAATATTGAATCAAAATCAATGTTATTATGAATTATTGATCCATCCAAGGTTCCGATTACGTCACATCAAATATTCCACAGAAAAATATTTTTGGTTGAAGATTTTGCATATTTTGTGTGTTCGCCATAAAAAAACAAAAAAGGGCGGAAAACAAACAAAGAAAAAAACAACATAAAAAAAACTAAAACATTTTGAAATGAGGAATAGATGTGAAGTTGATGTAGACTCCAGAGATTTAAGCGTTAAATATAAAATGTATGTATGCCCTGGCACACCATTATCATCATTTCATGACCCAAGCAAAACACTTTTTACACTTTTATACTGAAATAAATACACCTACAACTTATTAAATAAAAACATAGAAAAAATTACCAGCAGCGGTAAAGTTTAGATCCATGAAGGAAAGAAGAAAGTGAATGAATGTTTATAACTGAATACATTTACATATGTATACACATTTGTCTTCTTTTTTTATTATTTCTTTTAATGAATTAAGTAACGTTCATGACAACCTTTTTCCAAAACACAATATAGAATGTGAGATATAACAGGACAATGCATACGTTTATCATTTGTTTTCAAAACGCTTGGTGTGCTGCCTGCCTTGGCACGCATATACGTGTCCTCTTTTTGGGATTTCACAATATGGTCAGCCTACTGCTGGCTGCCTCTTACTCGGTGCAGAACATGTTTTAGTTTTATCCTCCAGTCTTCATGGCTTGATAATGACAATTAAGAAACTATGAAAGGCAGTTTATTTATTATTAATTCAGTGGAGTGGCTCCACACTGTGTATGTCAGTCCGTATCAGCCAGAAGGGATCATTTTCTGTGAACAGCACGTACTTTGTCCGTTGAAAAAAGTCCGATACTGATCCATGGCAGGTTGATTGGCTAGTTTGGCCCTGCAAACAGTACGGTGTGCAAGCCTCATTTCCCATCCATAACCACAACAGCAGGGGGAGCTCCACAAACCACGTTAAACCCAGATTCCGATCTAACAAAGGTCTTAACTCATTCTCCTTCTATGCTACATCAATATGGAATGCACTCCCAACAGGTGTCAAAGAAAGTGCATCACTATCCTCCTTCAAAACCGCACTAAAAGAACACCTCCAGGCAACTTCAACCCATGACTAACACCCTCCCCCTTCCACATCCCACCTTACCGGATTGTAAATAACCAAATGTAAATAATCAAATGTATTTCTAATGTATATACTTGTTCTTATGCTATCTGAACTCACTATGTGCTCTGCTCGCTGTACATATCCTACCAAGTCAGACCTACACTGTTTCAATGTCCATTTCTCTGATGATGCAATTGTTGATGACTGAAGTGCTGATATCAACCAAACCCCTGGATTGTAAATAATGTAAATAATTCAATGTATAAACTCTGATGATTAACTTGTGTGATGACTGTATTAAATGGGTTGTACTTGTATAGCGCTTTTCTACCTTCAAGGTACTCAAAGCGCTTTGACACTACTTCCACATTTACCCATTCACACACACATTCACACACTGATGGAGGGAGCTGCCATGCAAGGCGCTAACCAGCACCCATCAGGAGCAAGGGTGAAGTGTCTTGCTCAGGACACAACGGACATGACGAGGTTGGTACTAGGTGGGGATTGAACCAGTGACCCTCGGGTTGCGCACGGCCACTCTTCCACTGCGCCACGCCGTCCCTGTTATGATAATAGTATATATTTGTACCATGAATTGATTTACGTGGACCCCGACTTAAACAAGTTGAAAAACTTATTGGAGAGTTACCATTTAGTGGTCAATTGTACGGAATATGTACTGTACTGTGCAATCTACTAATAAAAGTTTCAATCAATCAATCGCCTTAAGAGCTGTGCTGGACAACGAGATGCCAGCCAGCGGTTTTTAGCGCTTTGGCTAGCACCCCTGCACTCAAGTCTCGGCCAGTAGGGTACGACCCCAGGGTTGGACTGAGTGGACACTCGCCACGACAATAAATAATATCGCTTACTATAGAATTGTTTTAAGTACACCTCTGCATCACATTGTGTCCGTATTAACAATAAAGACAACGAAAAAAGCTTAACTTTATTAACTTTAGTCTGTAACTGATTTAAAGTGCATGAATTTGCCTTAAATTAAATGTAATCCTTATTTAAACTATAAACATTTTTTTCGACCAACTTCAACCATTTGATACTCGATCCATCTTCTTCCGCTTATCCGAGATCGGGCCGCCGCCTCAGCAGAAAATCCCATACTTCCTTCTCCCCAGCCACTTCATCCAGCTCCCTTCGGAGGGCTTCCGGGCAAGCCGGGAGACATAGTCCCCCCCAACGTGTCCTGGGTCTTCCCTGCCCTAAACACCCCCAGAGGGGGGCATCCTGACCAGATGCCTGAACCACCCCATCTGGCTCCTACTTAACCAGACAACTCAATAGATTATAATTCCAGAACCATTTGTGTGCAGGATGGCTCACTACGAAGGTGGCTCCGTGTGCAGCCAGGCTCGTTCCCTGTGGAGGCTGGAGCCTCTAAGGATCAGGTGAGTCTATCCTGCAGTCCTACCTTGCAGACGTCAATTGCCAGAAGATGATAAGACGTGTTCGCCCCGCAGTTGGAGCGGTGGCCACTTCAAGTGGGGGCAGCCTTTCCGCGTCCGCCACATCACCACGGGCCGGTACCTGTGTCTGGATGAGGAGAAGAGCTTGCTGGTGCTGGACCCGGACAAGGCCAACACCAAACTCTCTGCTTTCTGCTTCCGGGCCTCAAAGGTCAGAGTTTCCTTTCACCATGATTAGAGATCGACCATAAGGTTTTTTCAGGGAGACCGATATTTGGAGACAATATTCATCTGCAGTAAAAGTTACTTAAAGGTGTCATATGTAATAATGTGGCCAGAAATGGTACTGCATTTACAGTCAGTCTTCTGTAGTCCCCTCCTTCTCTATCCCTGACTGAGGTTGCCAGATAGTCTCCCTGACTGAGGTTGCCAGATAGTCTCCCTGACTGAGGTTGCCAGATAGTCTCCCTGACTGAGGTTGCCAGATACTCTCCCTGACTGAGGTTGCCAGATACGCAGCCGAATCCAGCTGAATGGACTGGGCTACTCCAAGGAACTTGAAACTTCCACTGCCTCTTACCAGGGGTTGAGGTGCTGGGACCATAATAGCTGAATAGACAAGCGTTTTGTCAATAACAAATCTCTAACCAACACATTTTACACAGAAATTAGGCTATTTTCAGGAAGAAGTAGGTCATGCCTGCGTACAATTATCACAACAATCATATAGTTATTGTCAGTACTATCAGAAAACAAGGACTAAAACCAACTACAACCAATGCTAGCAATGGTTATACTGGTGAAAATAAGTAGAGCGTGCTTAGCAGCCTAATGTACACCCACAACTAAAGAGGAGACATTTTACCAAGGTATGCCTATAGGCTACTGTTTCAAACGTTCCAGATTGCCATATAATTTGGTGCATGTAGTCCACAATATGCAAACACTAATGAGGAATTATTTTGCCATTTGGATGTATATATATATATATATATATATATCCAAGGTCAGCCTGTGACCTTGGATCCCTCAGGCGATACTGCATCTTGAAGCGACATCAGTGTGTAAAGGATATCACCACATGGGCTCAGGAACACTTCAGAAAACCACTGTCAGTACAGTTCGTTTTTTGCAGTGTTGCTGCTATTAAATTCTAAGTTAATAATTATTTGCAAAAAAAACCCGAAGTTCCTCAGTTCGAACGCTAAGTATCTTGTCTTTGCAGTCTATTCAATTGAATATAGGTTGAAAAGGATTTGCAAATCATTGTATTCTGTTTTTATTTACCATTTACACAACGTGCCAACTTCACTGGTTTTGGGTTTTGTATATATACTGTACTTCAAAATGTAAAATATCAGCGCCAATAATGGGTCGATCTCTAGTCACGACTGTGCGCTCGTATCGCTCGGGTTGTCACCTGCGTGCTTGCTCCGAGCAGGAGAAGGTGGACGTGGCTCACAAGCGAGACGTGGAGGGGATGGGCATCCCGGAGATCAAGTACGGAGAGTCCATGTGCTTCGTGCAGCACATGTCCACCGGCCTGTGGCTCACCTACGCCGCGCTGGATGCCAAAGCGGCTCGTCTGGGGATGATGAAGAGGAAGGTCAGCTTGTTCATCCACGTTGCGAGCGAGCACAGCTCATTCAGTCATGGCGTCCGTTCTTACAGGTCATCCTGCACCAAGAGGGCCACATGGACGACGCCCTCACCGTGTCCCGCTCCCAGACTGAGGAGTCTCAGGCTGCTCGTATGATTTACAGCACCATGGGTCTCTTCAGGCAGTTCAACAAGTAACTTTTCACACCTGCATGTTTCAAAAGTATGGATAGCAGTCATTGGCTATGTGCACATGGACACATTTCATCGGAGTAAAAGCTTAAATGGAATAAAAGTGCTTCATGCCATTCGGAATATTCAGACCCGTTCGGATCACAATTTCATTCTGATCGAGACGGGTAATTTATGCTGAAAGTCATTGGGATTGTAGCGCATGAAAACACATCTTCCCAAATTCGGGTTAGAATGATCCTTACTGTGCATGTCAGATATACTTTGGTGGTGGAGCGGGACTACATTTAATAGTCTTGGAATGAGACTATTCAACATGTACAGACGTAGCATTATATGCTGTTGACTTTGTTGCTTTAAAACCAGACTAGCAAATTAAAAAGTATGGTCTAGATTGTCATGTGTTGAACGTAAAGACCAGCCGCAACCTGTACATTATCACAACATTAAAAGCACAGAACAGCTCCATTTCAAAAAGAGAAGTAAAACAAAAGTAGTAAACAGAAGGACTTTTTTTTTTAAATAAATACTGTGATACTGTTGAACAAGCAGAAATGCACAAAGCCATGTTTGGTTACAGTGGAAGTCTACTGCTTCTATAGCACAAACAATAACACACCTTTTCGTCTGTTAGGTTATGCGTGTGTCAAAGTAAAGTATTCGGATTTAAGATGTGCTGCATGAAAATACACATCATAATCACATCATTTTTTCAGGGTCCATGTAAAGACGTAGCGTTATATGCTGTTGACTTTGTTGCTTTAAAACCAGACCAGCAAATTAAAAAGTATGGTCTGGATTGTCATGTGTCGTTGTAACGATAAAAGAAGGACTCCAGTTGTTGTCTTGACAAGCTGTTTTATTTACAACTAATTTATTTACAGCTAATTCATGTGCTAACTGCCAGAGGTGTGGACTCGAGTCACATGACTTGGACTCGAGTCAGACTCGAGTCATGAATTTGATGACTTTAGACTCGACTTGACAAAATGTAAAAAGACTTGCAACTCGACTTAGACTTTAACATCAATGACTTGTGACTTCACTTGGACTTGAGCCTTTTGAATTGACATGACTTGACATGACTTGCTACTTTCCCCAAAACCCAAAGATGAAAAAGTTATTCGGGAGCGCTCCGTATTTTTCATTGTGTACTTGTCTATCAGCGTTGCGTGTGTCAGCTGGTGTGGTCTCAGTACAACAGCCAATCAAATTAGATCTACTTTGTTTTCATCACACAGCATTCATCCAATCAAATTGCAGGACAACCAACGAAGAAGACATGTCCAAACCACACGCCAGTGAACAAAAAATGATACCTAAAATAATTTTGTTTGGGTATAAAAATTACGAGGTGGTCAACACAAAACGGTTTGCAGTATGCAACACATGCGGTTCAAAAATTACTGATGGAGAGGCAACAACTTCCAACTTCGTCCGGCATTTGAAGTTGCACAAAGAACGGTAAGTTTTGAATGTAAGATAACGTTTATTGGCTAAGTAACGTGACTTTTATTTGCTGTGTAGTTAAATCCGTGAGGCTGTAAACTCACTGCTAACGTTATAACGTTATTGCAAACACGGGAATCTGTTGCAGTTCACTACCTTATTCATACTTTTTGTTCAGTGATTTTTTTTAAGCAGGGTTACGTTAGTCAATATATCACACGTAACGTTAGACGGCGGTCAGCAGCACTGCGTATTTTAGCCACCTAAAAAAAGACAAAAATAGTAAAATAAAGGTCAGTTAAAATGTATACTATATTATGAATATGTGTACCGTTTTAGCTAGCTTTCTGACATACTGTTGGTTGTTTACCTCAGTGGTCCCCAACCACCGGGCCGCGGCCCGGTACTGGTCCGTGTATCGATTGGTATCGGGCCGCACAAGAAATATTTTTATTTTCTTTTTCTTTTTTTAATTAAATCAACATAAAAAACACAAGATACACTTACAAGTAGTGCACCAACCCAAAACAACTCTCTCCCCCCTTTTGTTCTGGGCATTGAACATGAAGACTCTTCCTTCACTGTTCCGAGTGGCTATGAGAGTCTTGGCAGTGCCTGCCTCCAGTGCTCCAGTGGAGCGAGTTTTCAGCCATGGTGGCATCATACTACGCCCCCATCGTGCACAAATGACTGACAGACTCTTGGCTAATTTGGTCTTTTGCAAATGCAATGCAGCATAGGGCCCTGACATATAAAAAGTACAACTTTTTTGTTATGTTCACGTATATGTCATGTTTTTTCAATGTTAACACTTTTGTACAAATAAGTACATTTGCACTTTATTTTTCAATGTGTTTGTTCTGTAAAGGAATGAGTTAATGTTTAAAATGACTGGTTAATAGTGCTATTATAAAGTGCAATGTCAGCACAATTTTCTTTCCTGCAATTTAAAATGCACTTGTTTTAATAAATAAATACAGCGTTTGAAAAGCTTACACAATCTGTGTTAATATATTAGTCTGTGGTTAAAAGGACTTGAAAGGACTCGAAACTCAAAATGCAGGACTTAGGACTTGACTTGAGACTTTCCAGTCTTGACTTTGGACTTGACTCGGGGCTTGCCTGTCTTGACTCGGGACTTGACTCGGACTTGAGGGCAAAGACTTGAGACTTACTTGTGACTTGCAAAACAATGACTTGGTCCCACCTCTGCTAACTGCTAGCCTCAAACACACACACACAACATGTTGTAACATAAAGATGCGCCAGCACCCATACATAATCACAACATTAAAAGCACAGAACGGCTCCATTTCAAAAAGAGAGGTGAAACAAAAGTACTGAACAGAAGGAAAACAAAATGATAAATAAATACTGTCATAACGTTGAACTTGCAGAAATGCACAAAGCCATGTTTGTTTACAGTGGAAGTCTACTGCTTCTATAGCACAAACATAACACACCTTTTCGTCTATGTTTGATTCTGCGCATGTCAAAGTAAAGTGATGCGATTTAAGGTGTGCTGCATGATAATACACGTCATAATCACATCATTTTTTACACGGTAACGTTCTAATCCCAACGATGAGATGTTGTCCATGTGCACGTGGCTACAGATGAATAGCTGTAAATGGATGTGTATTCTCTCAGGGGCTTGGACTCTCTGAACGGGAAGAACAAGTCTCCTGCAGCGATGTCACTCCCTCTGGAGGGAGTCATTCTTTCCCTGCAGGATCTCATCTTCTACTTCCGCCCCCCCGAGGAGGAGCTGGAGCACGAGGAGAAGCAGACCAAGCTGCGCTCTCTCCGCAACCGGCAGAATCTCTTTCAAGAGGAGGTAGGTGGCAGCCTTCCTTCCTTCCAGAATATATACATCGCATGCAACTATGAATGGGTACCGGATTCGGTACTGTTATTGGTACTGACTGAACCGGGGCGATTCACGTAAAATCAAACTTTCAGACTTTTGCAGACTCAAAACACTCGGCGCAAACACTTGGCGGGCAAGCAGGTGTATGTGCCTCTGAGTCAGTGCTTCTCAATACTTTTCTGTCACACCCCCCCTAGGAAGAAGAAAACATTTTGCGTCCCCCCACTCAAATTGAAAGTCATCTTTATTGTCAATTTTTAACATGTTGGACTGTAAAATAATTCATCAGAACGACAGCAATTGCAAGCTCCCGGCCACACACGTCCTAGGTAGCTAACATGGCGCCTGTTGTTGAGTTGTCCATACTCTGATGGAAGGTACCCAGCCCTACATGCAGTGCTTGTCCATGCAATGCCACATTTCTCCACCAGGGGATGATCACCATCGTGCTGGAGTGCATCGACCGGCTCAACGTGTACAACACGGCGGCACACTTCTCCGAGTTTGCCGGCGAGGAGGCCGCCGAGTCCTGGAAGGAGATCGTCAACCTCCTTTACGAGCTGCTGGGTGCGGGCGTCACACGCAGTACGACCACGAGGAGAAGCCCGATATTTATGACGTGACTTTGTCTCCCTGTTTTGGGCAGCTTCCCTCATCAGGGGAAACCGCTCCAACTGCGCCTTGTTCTGCGACAACCTGGACTGGCTGGTCAGCAAACTGGACCGCCTGGAGGCCTCGTCAGGTAAAACATGACAATAATAATAATACGCTTTAAACATTGGCATATTTTATCAACAAATTGTCAATCTATCAGTGTTATTTGGAATGTGTTAATTAGAGATGTCCGATAATGGCTTTTTTGCCGATATCTGATATTCTGATATTGTCACAGAGCTTATAATAACAATATCACTCATATTTGGTTAATTTTTAAGGTAACGACATGTAAATGGAGTATTGTTGGCGCTTTCTGGGTGTTTTTAGAGAGTATAATGAGAGGAGCCTCCATCTTTTGACTCAATTGTTAGAATGCATAAAAAAGCATATGTGTTCTTGCCTTACATAAGGATTGTGAATGATAAAGAGCACACCTTTCCAATGTTTGTGTATTTCCAGTATGACTGATCTACAGAAATTGCCGAAGGTATTCGGAGCAAAATATTCAAAATGGCCGACTGAATTTGTGGCATTTTGTGATGTTTAGACAGTTTATTCAGGTACTTGGCGGACTGTAAATACAATTGGATATATAAAGTCAACTTGTTTTTCCACTTCATTGCTACTTTAATAGTGACTCAAACCTTTTTGAAATGCTTTACTATTGTCTGTAAATGTGTAGGTATTCTGGAGGTGCTCTACTGCGTGCTCATTGAGAGCCCTGAGGTTCTCAACATCATCCAGGAGAACCACATCAAGTCCATCATCTCCCTCCTGGACAAGCACGGAAGGAACCACAAGGTGAGTTTCTGGTGTTGCCTTCAGTGTTTCCCACAGACTCATTTGTCACGGGAGGGTGGGGGTTCATAAAAGAAGCACACTTTATGAATGTTTTATGTGCTCCAATCACTCTATCACAAAAAAATAAAAGTTGTAGAAATGATTGGAAACTCAAGACAGCCATGACTTGATGTTCTTTACAAGTGTATGTAAACTTTTGACCGTGTGTGTGTGTGTGTGTGTGTGTGTGTGTGTGTGTGTGTGTGTGTGTGTGTGTGTATATATATATATATATATATATATATATATAAAAATCTCCTGATGATTGAGGGAACCCCCTCATGAAACAGGCCTGTAGAGATGAAGTAGTCTTGTGATTTTTTTCCCACACATACATATATATATATATATATATATATATATAGTGATACATATAATTATATACATATATATATATATATATATGTATATATATATATATATATTAGGGGTGTGGGGAAAAATCAATTCGAATTCGAATCACGATTCTCACGTTGTGCGATTCAGAATCGATTATCATTTTTAAAAGATATATTTTTTTTAAAATGTATTTTTATTTTTATTTTTATTTTTTAAATTAATCAATCCAACAAAACAATACACAGCAATTCCAAATTCCAAAACCAAACCCGACCCAGCAACACTCATAACTGCAATAAACAGAGCAATTGAGAGGAGTTAGAAAAACAGAATACAAAACATGTTTTCAGTTATTTCACCTTTTTTTGTTAAGTACACACAACACAAACACGACACAGAACCATCCAAAAGTAGTGAAACAAAAATGAATATCGTCAACAACAGTATCAATATTAGTTACAATTTCAACATAGCAGTGATTAAAAATCCCTCATTGACATTATCATTAGACATTTATAAAAAATAAAAAAAAAAGAACAATAGTGTCACAGTGGCTTACACTTGCATCGCATCTCATAAGCTTGACAACACACTGTGTCCAATATTTTCACAAAGATAAAATAAGTCACATTTTTGGTTCATTTAATAGTTAAAACAAATTTACATTATTGCAATCAGTTGATAAAACATTGTCCTTTACAATTATAAAAGCTTTTTACAAAAATCTACTACTCTGCTTGCATGTCAGCAGACTGGGGTAGATCCTGCTGAAATCCTATGTATTGAATGAATAGAGAATCCTTTTGAATCGGGAAAATATCCTTTTTGAATCGAGAATCGCGGAGAATCGCAAAAAATCGATTTTGATTCGAATCGTAACCCCAAGAATCGATATTGAATCGAATCGTGGGACACCCAAAGATTCACAGCCCTTATATATATATATATATATATATATATATATATATATATATATATATATATATATATATATATATATATATATATATATATATATATATATACGTATGTGTGTGTACTTATTATCTTAATATGATGGATATATAATTAATATAATACATAAATAATTACTGAACGTTTGACTCCTACCTTGTTTACTTCTGTGAACACCTTCCTAAAGTTTTGTAATCAATCAGAAATATCAAGCAGCTAAATTGCGGCAAACATGTGGAGAGAGTTTTTTTTTAATTTTTTCTATTATGCACTCTAATGGATTTAAATGGGTCTCTCTTTTTTTTTTTTATGGTATTTGGAAGTTTTTCATAATGTCCGCAATGTTCAGTGAGCAGGTTATGTGTGTTAACCTTTGTTTGTTGCATTTTTTTTGTTTTTGCACCATGATTAGGGAAGGTTGTTCGGATTGTGTCATATTGGTAAATGCTGTGCTATTAATATAAGGTATTTTCAAGGATCCTAGATCTGATTTACTCACATTGCCCACAAGATGGCAGCAAATGTGTAGCAGTTAGGGACCACCTGATGCTTTGTTGAACTCCTGATGTCTCACGAGTCAAATTGAAGACTGTGGACACCCCTGTTGTAAACTGTAGGTTGGATATAATTATTGAATTAAAATCAAGAGTAAGGCTTCAATTTCACTGTTGATATTTGAGTGGGACCCGGGCCCCTGTGTGGTGGAAAGGTTGGGTACCCAGGTCAAAAAGGTTAAGAACCCATGCTTTAAATGGTCTTCAGGTTCTGGATGTCCTTCGCTCTCTCTGTGTGTGCAACGGTGTCGCCGTGAGGTCCAACCAGAACCTCATCACCGAAAACCTGCTGCCGGGCCGCGACCTCCTGCTGCAGACCAACATTGTCAACTACGTCACCAGGTACTAGAAAGGCGAAAAGCGACGAGGGCGGCGGTGACGCTAACGTGTCCTGTGTGTTCAGTGTCCGACCAAACATCTTCCTGGGAACGTGCGAGGGCTCCACGCAGTTTAAGAAGTGGTACTTTGAGATGATGGTGGACTTTGTGGAGCCCTTTGTGACGGCGCAGGCCTCTCACCTGCGCGTGGGCTGGGCCATGACGGAAGGCTACAGCCCCTACCCCGGAGGCGGGGAGGCCTGGGGAGGTAACGGCGTGGGAGACGACCTCTACTCCTACGGCTTTGACGGCCTCCACTTGTGGTCAGGTGAGGTGGTTCCCTCAGCTCCGTGTGGCGGATCTTTCAAAGGTGCTCTGTCCTTCAGGCACCGTCCCCCGCCAGGTGGCCTCACCCACCGCCCACACTCTGGCCGCCGAAGACGTGGTCAGTTGTTGTCTGGATCTGAGCGTGCCCAGTATCTCCTTCCGCATAAACGGACACCCGGTTCAGGGCATGTTTGAGAATTTCAACGTGGACAGCCTGTTCTTCCCGGTCATAAGCTTCTCAGCTGGAGTCAAGTAAGACAAGCAACTTCTTTGTTCCCCACTCATGATGCGAGGTTCAATGGCCCGCTGCCCCCCAGAGCTCGTTTCCTCCTGGGCGGTCGTCACGGAGACTTCAAATTCATGCCCCCGCCCGGCTACGCGCCCTGCTACGAGGCGCTGCTGCCCAGGGAGAGGATGCGCATCGAGCCCATCAAGGAGTACAAGCATGACTTCGGTGGTGTGCGGAACCTTCTGGGGCCCACCCTGTCGCTCACCCACACCTCCTTCACCCCGTGCCCCGTGGACACGGTCCAGGTAAAACCCTCTGCAGGGAGCGCCCACCAAACGCACCCTTGCACGTTGTCAATCTGTGCCCACCTTGCAGATCGTGTTGCCGCCGCATTTGGAGAGGATCCGGGAGAAGCTGGCGGAGAACATTCACGAGCTGTGGGCCATCACCCGCATCGAGCAGGGCTGGACTTATGGCACTGTGAGTATGCAACATGGAGGTCAAAGATCGGCCTCGCGGTGACAGCCTTAGACCGTAGCACAAGGACTGCAACACCTGTGTCAATATTGCAAATATTCCAATAACACTTTGTGCTGATTTGTACCATAAACACTTTTGTTACGGTTTTGAAGTTGTTTTAAAATACATTTTCTGACTATCATCCTGCCTTCAAACTTTGTGCTGCAAACATCTTTTATCTACTGTTATTAGGACCTAGTGTGGTCCCCATACCAACATTTTGGTACCGTTCCCAAAATGTATTTCGATACTTTTCTAAATAAAGGGGACCATGAAAAATGGCATTATTGGCTTCATTTGAACAACAAATCTTAGGGTACATGAAACATATATGTTTCTTATTGCAATTTAGTCCTTAAATAAAATAGTGAACATACTTGACAACTTGTCTTGTTGTAGTAAGTAAACAAACAAAGACTCCTAATTAGTCTGCTGACGTATGCAGTAACATATTGTGTCATTTATACACCTATTATTTTGTCAACATTATGAGGGGCAAACTGTAAAAATGTATTATTAATCCACTTGTTCATTTACTGTTAATATCTGCTTATTTTCTCTTTTAACATGTTCTATCTACACTTCTGTTCAAATGTAATAATCACGTATTCTTCTCTTCTTTGATACTTTACATTAGTTTTGGATGATACCACACATTTAGGTATCGATCCGATACCAAATAGTTACAGGATCATACATTGGTCATATTCAAAGGCCTCATGTGTCCAGGGACGTATTTACTGACTTTATAAACATAATATACATTTTTAAAAAAAGGAAAAAAGATTTTGTGACGATAAAATATATGGATGTAATCATAGTAGTATCGACTAGATACACTCTTGTACTTGGTATCATTACAGTGGATGTCAGGTGTAGATTCACCCATGGGATATTTATTTACATTCAGGGGAGCTTGCTTGCTGTTAGCGGTTAGTGTAGTGAAGCATGTTTAGCTGTTCCTCGTCCTCCAGTGATAATGATACGTGTAAGAAACATACTTTATTTGTTGCCATGGAGACGAGGATTAGTGATTTAGAAGTAGCTAAAAGCCTGCCGACTGCGGATGGATGTTAGTTTAGTTTAGTTTAGTTTATTAAGGATCCCCATTAGTCTACACCGCAGTGGAGACTACTGTTCCTGGGGTCCAGGCAAAAAACATCACACAATCACAAAATGAAAGATTACAATGCAGTACAACATGATCAAATAATAAAATGAGATGTTAGCTGCTCTTCCTGAGAGTGTTTCAGTGTTATAACTTCACCTTTATTGTTAGTTTTTAGGCCGAAATTGTCATGATCCGTGATCCGGATCATGTTTTTGTTATGTTCTGTTAGTTTAACTCCATATAGTTCCTGTTTTTTGTGCACTCTTGTTTGTTTCGGTTGCCATGGTTGCATATGATTTTCACCTGCCGCTGGTGTTCGGACGCTCACCTGGCTCTAATCAAGAGACTATTTAAACCGCCTTTGCCAGTCAGTCGGCCTGGCGTCATTGCTCGTTTTCATGCCCGGTTCCAAGTTTATGCTAGTTGTTCGATTCATGCCGTGTCCACGTAAGTGTTAGTTGTTTCATGCCACAGTTTGATAACATTTCTCCATGTCCATAGTTCCTCCTAAGTGTTAGCGTCTATGTTTCCTGCGTTCATTTTTTTTTGTTCTTTAGCCTCTCATATGAACGGCACGCTTCCCTTTTGTTTTGGTTCCTGTCTTTTCTGATGTGTAGGATTAATTGATTATTTAATATGTTCCTACCTTCAAGTCCTGTCCGGAATAGTCTGTTTGCATCCTGGGAGAACAAACCTCGCAGTAAGCTGCGAAAACCATGTCTTGACAAAAATGCGTCCGTTCTCCCTTTTCTATCTACACAATGTGTCTGCTTGTAAGTACTCTGTGTGTGTGCGCGCTGCCGAACATTCTCCTCTGCTCGTAAAACCAACAATGTCATGACGTGACGGTGCGCCGTCATGCCCGTCAAAAAAAAAGAAGGGAGGAACCAGTACTTTTCAAACAGAGTATAGTACCGTTTTTGATCCGTTTTTGATTCATTTGATTCATTATACTAGTACCAGTATACCCTACAACCCTATTAGGAACTGTTCATTTTTTCAAATTAACATTTTTATTATCCTTCACGGTGGCAGAGGGGTTAGTGCATCTGCCTCACAATACGAAGGTCCTGAGTAATCTTGGGTTCAATCCCGGGCTCGGGATCTTTCTGTGTGGAGTTTGCATGTTCTCCCCGTGACTGCGTGGGTTCCCTCCGGGTACTCCGGCTTCCTCCCACTTCCAAAGACATGCACCTGGGGATAAGTTGATTGGCAACACTAAATTGGCCCTAGTGTGTGGATGTGAGTGTGAATGTTGTCTGTCTATCTGTGTTGGCCCTGTGATGAGGTGGCGACTTGTTCAGGGTGTACCCCGCCTTCCGCTCGATTGTAGCTGAGATAGGCTCCAGCGCCCCCCGCGACCCCAAAAGGGAATAAGCGGTAGAAAATGGATGGATGGATTATCCTGATTGAGGATAATAAAAATGTTAATTTGAAAAATTGAACAGTTCCTAATAGAGTTGTACGGTATACCGGTACTAGTATAATATCGTGGTACTAATGAATCTCCCCAAACTTGTCCCGTTGGTTTGTGCTGCAAATTTGTTCGCCTGCTTTAATTCCTGCGGACCTGCGGAGATAGCTCTGCGTGGTTCTTCGTACACCCTACATGAGCATGAGAGTGTTGTGATGCCGGAGATCACACATTTATGTCGTATTTTTCTTTTGGTCAAAAGATTAATCGCCCAGTGAGTGTCTTTTGTGATTCATGCTGTATTACTGCCGTTCCGAGATTTAACCCAAACATTCCTGTTTTTGCTGATATCACAATCAGAATATTACAATATTTTCCTGGAATTACAATATTATCAACTTTATTTAGTCATGGCAGCTGATGATTGTGATTAAAATGTGATTAATTGTGCAAAGAAGGTAGAAGTGGAAGTGGTTGGGAGACTAAGATCCTACGATTTCTTTTAAAGGCATTTGATGTTTTTTTTTGCAATTAAATAACGTTTTATCATCATCTTGACAGTTCAGAGATGACAACAAGAAGCTTCATCCATGTTTGGTGGACTTCCAGAGTCTCCCTGAGCCCGAGAGGAACTACAACCTGCAGATGTCTGGAGAGACTCTCAAGTGAGTTGCTTAACTGTGATGTCTTCGAGAGAAGAGCCTGTCGGTGACTCCTCCTCGCCTCCTTGTCATGTGACAGGACTCTCCTGGCGCTGGGCTGCCACGTCGGCATGGGTGACGAGAAGGCGGAGGAGAACCTCAAAAAGATCAAGCTGCCAAAGACGTACGTTCCACTGATGTCTTTGACTTCTCAGGGCACGGAATCTATCGCAACTGAAGAGAGCGGACTAGATAGGACAGCTGGAGTCTGACTTGAGCTGTCCTTTTTGGTCATTGCTCCAAAAATAATAATGAATCAAAACCAATGTTGGTATGAATTATTGACCTATTCAAGGCTCCAAATACTTCACATCAATATTACAATTTTATGGGGAAAATATTGCATTTAGTGTGTGTTTGTCATATAAATAAAACAAGAAATAATTAACAGACAGATCAGAAGGTAATCTAGAGCAGGGATGTCCAAACTACGGCCCGTCGTTGTTCTCAATTAGGCCCGCATTTGTTGACGAAAAATGTGCTTCTTCGTTATCGTCAACAACCTATTTTCCCCTGACTAAAATAGGACGATAACGATAAACAAATGCACGTTGACCAAAACAATTAATTGAATTATCATATTTTATAAGCCACACACACTAAATATATGGAGATTTTAAAAAAAATATATATATACATATATACCGCAGATATATACGTTGTGAAATTAGTTATGTACACAGAAATATTCTGTAAACGTTTATTTACCGTATTTTCCACACCAGATTATAAGGCGCACCTTCAATGAATGAACTATTTTAAAACTGTGTTCATATACAAGGCGCACCGCATTATAAGGCGCATAGAATAGACGCTACAGTAGTGGCTGGGGTTACGTTATGCATCCATTAGTTGGGGCTGCGCTAAAGGGAATGTCAACAAAACAGTCAGATAGGTTAGTCAAACTTTATTAATAGATTACAAACCAGCCTTCTGACAACTCTGTTCACTCCCAAAATGAATAAACAGCTGTTTTATTATTTTCCCCGAGGTAAAGTCAGTGATGTGGTGTTTCGTTTATCTTTTAACAGCAAGGTATAACATGTAGTGCAACATTTATACCACATAGTGGAGGGGAACTTTTCCTCGATTCAATAAACAGGTAAAAAACAGTGATACTGTTACGGTAAATCAAACGTTAGTGCAATCACAATATAGTAACACTGGAAATAGTGTAGAGCAATAGCAATATCAATAACTCAACGTTGCTAAAACGTTAATGTCACGCAACACAACACACAAAATAAACATGTAAAGCTCACTTGATGAAGTTATTCCTCATCCACGAATCTTGCCATCTCGCTTTGTTCCCTCAGAAACTCTGTTTAGTCTGCTTTACTTGGCGCAGGTCATCTTGTTACTTCCTCCAGTTCCGTACCATTGATTCGTTTGTTAAATTATCTCGCTGATGCTCTATTCCTGTGTTCTACTGCGTGACTGATTGCCTTGAGTTTAAAATCTGCGTTATAAGCGTGACCCTTAATAGGAGCCATTTTGGGGTCTTTACATAAACACACAAATGGAAATGAAACGGCACGCCATGCACAGTCATATATCCCAGCATGCACCGCGCGCTTCTTCTTCTTCTACGGGGGAAAATGAAGTCTGCAGCTGCTTGCCGTAGTTGCGAGACCTGTTGTGGCTCAATATTGGTCCATATACTGTATAAGGCGCACCGGATTGTAAGGCGCACTGTCAGCTTTTGAGAAAATTGGAGGTTTTTAGGTGCGCCTTATAGTGCGGAAAATACGGTACATACTTTAATTGTTTCCAAACGGTGTCTGTAACACGGCAGTAAAACGGCTGATCAAACAAAACAGAAGTCATGGTCATGGACCCACTAGTTGCGCAAGCTAGCTCTCCAATCATCGAAACAGACTAAATAACTCGACGGTGACGTTTTGGAGAATTTACTGAGGAATTTAATACAAAAAGAATGCCATTGTAGGTTAATATTACTAACACAGACACTATTAGCTAATGCTAACAATGCTAGCTTGATTACATTACAATAGCAAGTACAAATATGCATGGAAACACTCCTACAGACATCATACATGCCGTGATCATCCGATGGATAAATAATCATTTCACGGACGGTAAATAGCGATTTGTCCCTTCTGTAGCTACGTGATGAGCAACGGATACAAGCCTGCGCCGCTCGACCTCAACCATGTCAAGCTGACACCCAACCAGAACCAGCTGGTGGAGAAGCTGGCAGAAAACGGCCACAACGTGTGGGCGAGGGACCGCGTGCGTCAAGGGTGGACGTACAGCATCGTGCAGGTAACACCTTTCCTCCCTGACTTCCTTGACACGTAGGAGCAATTCCTTGTCAACTGCCCTTCTCAGGACATCCTCAACAAGCGCAACCCTCGTCTGGTGCCTTACAACTTGCTGGACGAGAGAACCAAGAAAGCCAACCGGGACAGCGTCAACAACGCCGTCCGCACCCTCATCGGCTACGGCTACAACATCGAGCCCCCGGACCAGGAGAGCAGTGAGTCCTCTTCCGCAAAATCACCCGGTTTTGAACCCGCTCATGACGTTCGCGTCGCTCCGCCCGCCCCGCAGCCAGCCACGGCCTGGAGAACATCCGCGGGGACAAGGTGCGCATCTTCAGGGCGGAGAGGTCTTACGCCATAACGCAGGGGAAGTGGTACTTTGAGTTTGAGGCCGTGACGACGGGGGAGATGAGAGTCGGCTGGGCTCGCCCAAACGTCCGCTCCGATACCGACCTGGGAGCTGATGAACTCGGTTACGTCTTTAACGGCAATAAGGTCAGTCCACCTCCTAAACACTGAGATCAGGCCATGTCCAAAGTACCCGTAGCCAGTGTTGGGTTAGTTACTGAAAACCAATTACTAGTTACAGTTACTAGTTACTTTATTCCAAAAGTAACTCAGTTACTAACTCAGTTACTTACACCAAAAAGTAATGCGTTACTGTGAAAAGTAACTCTTTAGTTACTTAGTCGCTGCCGTTGTGTCCTTGGGCAAGACACTTTACCCACCTGCTCCCAGTGCCACCCACACTGGTTTAAATGTAACTTAGATATTGGGTTTTCACTATGTAAAGCGCTTTGAGTCACTAGAGAAAAGCACTATATAAATATAATTCACTTCACTTATCCATCCATCCATCTATTTTCTACCGCTTGTCCCTTTTGGGGTCGCGGGGGGTGCTGGAGCCTATCTCAGCTGCCTTCGGGCGGTAGGCGGCGTACACCCTGGACAAGTCGCCACCTTATATATATTTTTTTAAATTTACTTTTAAGGCCCCTTTTAATGCCCTTTTAGCCTTCATTTCAGTACTGTTATTGCACTGGAGAATAATACAATCTGTTGATCAACTTTACATGCATTTGCATCACTGAACTCTGCTAAGCAATGTGGTCTACATACAACACACAAAGACAAAGATATGTTTCAGGCCAGAACAAATTGACAAAACTATTTTAAATAGCTGCAACATAACATACATACTGTATGTAACAAACAGCATAATAACAACATAGCTGTAAACCAAGGAAGGCACACACTACATACACAAAGCCTAACCAGGCGTTTTTTTTCTGAAATAAAATCATGTCTGAAGCCCAGAACACTCTACACATTTCCCCAGTTTTAGTTTAGAGATAAGGAAAGATTGGCCTGGCCCACTAGCATCCCTCTTTATGTTTGTGAACTTTATAGTCTATACATTTAGGGTGATGTGATAATCAAACACTCTAGAAGTCTAGAATGAAAGCGTATATAAGAGAATTGACAGAGTGTGTGTACCTTCAGTGTGCAGTGCCTCGTTAAAATCCAGCCGCTGTTGCTTAGGAGGTGAAGTGTGTCTCTCTTTACTAGCTTCGTCGATGCATGTTGCTTTTGTAGCTGTTTCAGCAGATTTGAATTGCTAGGATAGGATCTTTGATCCAAGACAATGTTCTTTTCTTTGTGGTCGACAAAAGAAAAGTAGTGAGAATATCTCCATGTTAAGAAACTCGACTTTGGCTCTGCCGTGATGTTTTGTTAGTAAACACAGACCCCCCCACACACACACACACACATACACACACACAGAGCAGCGCGCCTCTTCTCCGTCGCCTTTTCTGCAGCTCTCCAGTAAAACACACTCAGATCCTCTCAGTTTCTAGCCGATACTATATAAAAATAACGTAAAATAACGCAGTAACGCATCATGTAGTAACGGTAACTGAGTTACTGAATATAAAAAAGTAACGCGTTAGATTACTATTTACCGCCGAAAGTAGGGGCGTTACAGTAACGCGTTACTTTGTAACTCGTTAGTCCCAACATTGCCCACGGCACAGTTTAATAATACTATTACAAAAAACCCCATAAAGAAGTGAAATAAAAGAACAAACAAGTGTAATGTAACAGATAATATTGCAACACTGACTCTAATAACATAAACTGTTTTTCTTTACTTTAAAACGGTCATTGCTCCAAAAATAATAACAAATCAAAACCAATGTTGGTATGAATTATTGACCTATTCAAGGCTCCAAATACTTCATATTAATTATTACAATTTTATGGGGAAAATATTGCATATAGTGTGTGTCATATAAATAAAACAAGAAATAATCGACAGACAGATCAGAAGGTAATCTAGAGCAGGATGTCTAAACTACGGCCCGCCGTTGTTCTCAGTTAGGCCCGCAATACGGCTCAAGCTTAATGAGGGATGTGGGTACATATTCAAATTAAAATATTTGGAGGTTAGATAGGTGCTTTTTTTTGTGGCCGTCTTGTGGACAACATGGGTGACTCAGGCAAGTGACCATGGAGTGTGCTTTCTTGGGCCTATATGCACAGCATTTACTTGTACGACCCAATCCAAACAACCTTCCCTCGTCATTGTGCAGGAAACAAAAATTCAACCCACTTAAAAAGTCAACACACATGGTCACACACAACACAACCTGGTCACTGAACTTTATAGATGTTATAAATAACTACCAACCACCATAAAAAAAATAAATCTAAACTACACCCATTTACAATGCATGATGGGAAAAATGCCAAAAACACTCCACACTTATCTATGTTTGGCACCTTTTAGCTGCTTGATATTTCTGATTGATTACAAAACTTAAAGGTCGTAAAATAATCAAGGTAGGAGTCAAACTTTCACATACTCTTAATATTCTATTTTAATAATGATTAATTATACATCTGTTATATTATTATAATATGTACACATGTATATGTATAGGCTATATATATATATATATATATATATACATATATATATATATATATATACATATATATATATATATTCGGCCCCACGGCCAATTTTTTTCTAATGGTACGCATACTTCATCTTGTGGTAAGCCAAATAATCACTTAACACAGTGTTACTGTTCAATCGTGTAATGTTACAGTGGCCAAAAATATTAAATATACATGTTAAATAAAACCTCTGCCTTGTTTTTAATGAATACTTGGGCCTACTACGCTCCTGTATTTTAATGTTGGTCATTTTATGGTGGTCCTTGTAGAGCCAAAGTTTGAGAACCACTGAACTAGAGACTTTAGCTTCAAAAGTAAAAAATATATTTTACTTTTATATATATATATATATATATATATAATACATATATATATATATATATATATACATATATATATATATATATATATATATATATAATACATATATAATACATATATATTATATATATACATGTATATATATATATATGTATTATATATATATACATGTATATGTATTATACATATACATGTATATGTATATATATATGTATATATATACATATATATACATATACATATATATACATATGTATGTATGTATGTATATATATATATATATGTATATATATATATATATATACATGTACATGTATATACATATGTATATGTATATATATATATATATATATATATATATATACTGTATATATACACATATGTATGTATGTATGTATATATACACATATGTATGTATGTATGTATGTATGTATATATGTATGTATGTATATATATATATATATATATATATATATATATATATATATATATATATATATATATATATATATATATAAATATATATATATATATATATATACATATACCATTGAACTCACATATATCAACTAACATACTGTATATACCATTGAACTTCTGTGATGGTTTTCAGGCGCAGAGATGGCACATCGGCAACGAGCCCTTCGGTCGCCAGTGGCTGTCGGGCGATGTCGTCGGTTGCATGATCGACCTGACGGAGATGAACATCATGTTCACGCTCAACGGCGAAATGTTGATCAGCGACTCTGGCTCGGACATGGCTTTTAAAGACATCGAAATAGGGGAAGGTGAGTATTAGCAGTCATACAAAGAACTGTTTACACCAGGGCCGGACAATTGATCCAATTTTGATCTCCATTTTGGCATCTCACCATCATAAAAATATTATATTCAAAAAATGAATGATGGGCCGCGCAACGTGCTTTCATATTCCTGAGCTTGTAACAGTGAAACGGATGAGTGAAAAAAAGCTACTAGATGTTTGGGATGTCACCATGGTTGCTACTTTTTAGTTGACACAGTGCTAGTATGCATTATCAATAATTACCACCATAAACAATAAAGTAAGGCTATGTGATTTCTGCATTATTGCACTACTACAGCATTGGCCTATAAAAGGGAATCCGCTGTTTGATGCAGAATGTCAGGGAAATTGACATAAATGTGAGTGAAATGTTGTCATTGTGAGAAGTAGGGACATTAATTTGGGAAAATAATGTGTCCAAAAAACTGAACCGCCCCGTCCTGAACTAAACAATGTGGAGATGGCCACTTGAAACAGCGACTAAACTAGGAAGCTAAAGCTAGCAAGAACATTCCATAGACCCACAACATATCTCACATCATTTATGTAACATCAATGTGCAAACAATCATACACACACAACATATCTCATCTGTTGTGTTGTTGTGAATATATTATAACATATATTATATATGTATATATATATATATATATATATATGTATGTGTGGGGAAAAAAATCACAAGACTATTTCATCTCTACAGGCCTGTTTCATGAGGGGGGGTACCCTCAATCGTCAGGAGATTTTAATGGGAGCATTCGCATACCATGGTTTATATAGGGCACAGAGTGGGTGGGTACAGGCTGGCCTAGGGGCGTGGTGATTGGCTCATGTGTTACCTAGGAGGTGTTTCCGTCTATGGCGGCATGTTGTTACAATTTCGCTGCGCTTGTTGAGGGATGACAGGTCTGGTCGGTAAATAATGAACAGTTTCTCTTTCAAGCATAGGTTGCATCTTTTATTACCACTATTGTAAGGTGTGCTGGATGCAAGAATTTGCCATGTTATTGAATATTCAACATTATTGTCTTTGAGGTCCCAAATGTGTTTGCTGAGTTCTGTGGTATTTCGCAGGTTTTTGTTCCTGAAAGAAGCCTTGTGGTTGTTCCATCTGGTTTTGAATTCACCCTCGGTTAATCCTACATATGTGTCGGATGTGTTAATGTCCCCGCGTATTACCTTAGATTGGTAGACAACTGATGTTTGTAAGCATCCCCCGTTGAGGGGGCAATCAGGTTTCTTTCGACAGTTACATGCTTTGTTGGTTTTGGAGTCGTTCTGACTGGGGGTCGACGGCTCATTTGCAATTGTTTTGTTGTGGTTTGAGATGATTTGTTGTATATTGTTCATGCAGCTGTAGCTCAATTTGATGTTGTTCTTGTTGAATACTTTTCTTAGGTTGTTGTCTTTGGGAAAGTGTTTGTCAATCAGATTGAGGAATTTGTGTCCAATGTTCGTTTCCTGGCGTGGGTTCATAGGTGAGGGTGAAATTGTATCCGCTTTCATTCATTTCCGCGGATACAATTTCACCCTCACCTATGAACCCACGCCAGGAAACCAGCCAAAAAAGAACAGAAAACGAAACGGCATCATCTGGTACAACCCCCCATACAGCAAAAACGTCTCAACGAACATTGGACACAAATTCCTCAATCTGATTGACAAACACTTTCCCAAAGACAACAACCTAAGAAAAGTATTCAACAAGAACAACATCAAATTGAGCTACAGCTGCATGAACAATATACGACAAATCATCTCAAACCACAACAAAACAATTGCAAATGAGCCGTCGACCCCCAGTCAGAACGACTCCAAAACCAACAAAGCATGTAACTGTCGAAAGAAACCTGATTGCCCCCTCAACGGGGGATGCTTACAAACATCAGTTGTCTACCAATCTAAGGTAATACGCGGGGACATTAACACATCCGACACATATGTAGGATTAACCGAGGGTGAATTCAAAACCAGATGGAACAACCACAAGGCTTCTTTCAGGAACAAAAACCTGCGAAATACCACAGAACTCAGCAAACACATTTGGGACCTCAAAGACAATAATGTTGAATATTCAATAACATGGCAAATTCTTGCATCCAGCACACCTTACAATAGTGGTAATAAAAGATGCAACCTATGCTTGAAAGAGAAACTGTTCATTATTTACCGACCAGACCTGTCATCCCTCAACAAGCGCAGCGAAATTGTAACAACATGCCGCCATAGACGGAAACACCTCCTAGGTAACACATGAGCCAATCACCACGCCCCTAGGCCAGCCTGTACCCACCCACTCTGTGCCCTATATAAACCATGGTATGCGAATGCTCCCATTAAAATCTCCTGACGATTGAGGGTACCCCCCCCTCATGAAACAGGCCTGTAGAGATGAAATAGTCTTGTGATTTTTTTCCCCACACATACATATATTGCGCTCTACTACGGTATCGAGCACTATTTTTTGGATAACCTTATTAAGACATATATATATATATATATATATATATATATATATATATATATATATATATATATATATATATATATATATATATATATATATATATATATATGTATATATATATATGTATATGTGTATATATATATATATATATGTATATATATATATATATTATATATATATGTGTGTATATATATATGTATATATATATATTTGTATGTATATATATCCATCCATCCATCCATTTTCTACCGCTTATTCCCTTCGGGGTCGCGGGGGGCGCTGGAGCCTATCTCAGCTACAATCGGGCGGAAGGCGGGGTACACCCTGGACAAGTCTATATATATATATATATATATATATATATATATATATATATATATATATATATATGTATATATATATATATATATGTATATTAGGGGTGTGGGAAAAAATCGATTCGAATTCGAATCGCGATTCTCACGTTGTGTGATTCAGAATCGATTCTCTTTTTATTTTATTTATTTATTTATTTATTTATTTTTTATTTTTTTTTTTTTTAATTAATCAATCCAACAAAACAATACACAGCAATACCATAACAATGCAATCCAATTCCAAAACCAAACCCGACCCAGCAACACTCAGAACTGCAATAAACAGAGCAATTGAGAGGAGACACAAACACGACACAGAACAAACCAAAAGTAGTGAAACAAAAATGAATATTATCAACAACAGTATCAATATTAGTTACAATTTCAACATAGCAGTGATTAAAAATCCCTCATTGACATTATCATTAGACATTTATAAAAAAAAGAACAATAGTGTCACAGTGGCTTACACTTGCATCGCATCTCATAAGCTTGACAACACACTGTGTCCAATATTTTCACAAAGATAAAATACGTCATATTTTTGGTTCATTTAATAGTTCAAACAAATTTACATTATTGCAATCAGTTGATAAAACATTGTCCTTTACAATTATAAAAGCTTTTTACAAAAATCTACTACTCTGCTTGCATGTCAGCAGACTGGAGTAGACCCTGCTGAAACCCTATGTATTGAATGAATAGAGAATCCTTTTGAATCGGGAAAAAAATTGTTTTTTATTTTTTATTTTTTTTCGTTTTTGAATCGAGAATTGTTTTGAATTGGAAAAAAAATCGATTTTGAATCGAATCGTGACCCCAAGAATCGATTTTGAATCGAATCGTGGGACACCCAAAGGATGTGTATGTGTGTGTGTGTGTATATATATCAGTGTATCTGAAAAGTATTCAGAGCTTCACTTTTTACACATTTTATTTTATAATCTTATTTCAAAGTGGAATAAATTCATTATTGTCCTCAAAATTGTACGTACAATACCCCATAATGACGTGAAAACGTTTTTTTAGAGCTTTTTGCAAATGTCTTAAAAAGATAAAATAACTGTGTATTTTCTAGTGAAATATAAGGACTTTTTGAAACACCAACCAAGTATTAGTGCAGTGTAGGTAATGACTTGACGTATACCACCAAATCAGTTATTGTGAAGGTACATTTTTCTGAAAATCATCAAAGCTAACTTTTAAAAAAACCTCCATTCGATGTATTAAAACTTGTATTTGTCAGTGTCAGTACCACTTAGACCCATTCTCACTAGTGGGGATAAAAATTATGCTTGCTAATGATTAAAAGAGCCTGAAGTCTCTACTCCAAATTGTCAATGAGCGTGTTACGTTGAAGTTTTCAAACATTTTAGCCTAAAAATCCCAAGGGATTTTGTAAGGGGTTAATGCATTCTTCTCTTTGTTTTTTTTCCCCTGCCAGGTTTTATCCCAGTGTGTTCTTTGGGCCTGTCCCAGGTCGGAAGGATCAATCTGGGTCAGAATGTCAGCAGCCTGCGCTACTTTGCCATTTGCGGCCTTCAAGAGGGATTTGAACCCTTCGCCATCAACATGAAGCGAGACATCACCATGTGGTTCAGTAAAAGCTCGCCCCAGTTTGGACCAGTCTCCACCGATCACAACCACCTGGAGGTAACCACCGTATTTTGTTGATGTTGTTGTGGCTTGTGCAGCTCTTTGAGACACTCGTGATTTAGGGCTATATAAATAAACTTTGATTGATTGATTGATTGACTATAAGGCGCATTAAAATCTTTTAATTCTCTCAAAAATCAGCAGTGCGCCTTATAACCCCATGCGCCTAATGTACGGTATGTAATAATTCTGGTTGTGCTTAATAAGTGTGACCAGTGGATGGCAGTCACACATAAGAGATACGTGTCGACTGCAGGTTGACGCCTGTTCAATAAACGATGCTCGCAAGTACCCCTAAGCAAGCAACACCAAAACTATGATGTTTCATTGAGAATATAGAACATTACGCACGATGCTCAAAAATCGATCAAAACGTTTAAGCACGACTTTGTTAAGCTATGAAGCTGCACCGCTTGATGGATTGTCGGAGCTTTACGGCTACCATAGTCAGACGTACTGTGCTTCAACATATGGTATAATTATGGTGTGTGTGTGTATAAGGACCCCAAATGGCATCTATTAGGAGACTTTATCTGGTGTTTTGTTTCGCAATAACCAGCTTTTCTTACCTCTTGGTAACTGCTGAAGTGTATTTGGGATCTGCATAAGTCCCAAAAGTTTGCGCGCGTCCGCCATTGTAGTCGATAAGCTCCTTCTTTTTTTCTCTATCTTCTTGTTATGGGGCATTCATCCTCCGCTGTTGCCATTTCTAATACAAAGTAGCGTACAGTTCTAACTTACATCTGTCAGTAGAATCTCTATGGAAGTGCTAAAAATGACTGGTACAACACAGACAGTCAGAAAGCGGCTTGAATATGGTCTGTAAAACATCATCTGTGCAACATTTTGACCAAACAACCAGCATTACGTGTTATGTAGACCACAAGGAAGTGTTTAAATGTGGAAGAACAATCATAATATAACCCCTTTAATGCGTTTTGTAGGAAAATAGACCTGTTCATCAACAGTGCGCCTTATACTACGGTGCGCCTTATGGTCCAGAAAATACGGTACCGGTAGCTGCTTTTTAACTCGGCGTGTTCCGATCCGATACTGATATTGGACTAATATCTGATATCAGGATCAGATCGGGACAGTATGAGATCAAATGGGCTTGTCCAGTTAACATCTAAATTTCCTCCAATAAGCACACTATTTTTTCTATTTTACTAAAGTCATTTACAAAAGGTAAACATGCTAGGCTATAGGCTACTCGGAGCGAGCAGCTACACAACAGCTAAGAACACAATAGCAAACAAGCTAGACATAGGTAATAATCGCTGAACAATAAAACAGCACATTTGTCAATATAAACAAGTATCATATAATTATACTTGCCTATTACTTACACATACAAAGTCTCCAAGGCGGAAGTATTAGAAAGTATCCAGTTACAAACGTCTCTGCATCATTCATTCATTTTCCTTTATTTAACGAGGTAAAAAAAACTCATTGATATTAAAATCTCTGGCCAAGATGGCAGCAAAAACAGCTTTCATCAACACATAGAACAGCAACAAACAGTAGCAGTCGCACACTGTACTTAAAAGTACAACTTACTTACAACATAAACATAAGTCACACTGTCACTAAAAAATAAAATTATTCAATACAAACAAGTAAAGTGCCCAATAGAAAGAGCTTCTCGATCTTTTAAAATGGCCTGAAATTCCCCCAAAGTGATGAGTTTGTAATTCATTCCCCGACCATGGAGCAGCAAATATGAAGGCTTTTTTTTTACCAAGACATGCTAAGTATGTCTTGCGACCTTAAACTGTAGCGACTGGAGTCTGTGCACGTAAAAGATCATAAATAAGGGGAAAGTGTGTTATGAATAAAAACCATCCATTGACGGACTGAGAAAGGTGGACAGTTTGCCTTTGCATACAAAGTGCATTCAACGTAGTGCGTTTTGAGCTTTAAAGGAGCCATATGTAATAACTTCATGTCACGTCATCATTAAATAGCCCTGATATGTCAAAAGGCATTAATAAATCCTGTTCTTTTCCAATACCTCTATAACTGATAACAGTAGTTCAGCTGGGATATGCTCATTTCATAATTAGATTTACAGCCCCGAAATCTTGTTATTGTTTTCATTTCGATGCCACGTCCTCCACCGTTTGACCAATTAGAAAGTCCGTGAGTGTGTCACATCCAGGTTGCCAGTTACACACCGCCATCTTCGTCTGGCTACTGCCACTGGTAAAGTTACTAAACATGTCAGACCTTAGTAAATCTAAAAGTTACCATTCTCAACTTATTCATGACAAAGCCAGGAACAAAACCAGGATTTGAATCAGGGATGCCTTTGAAAAAGGGAGACCATTGAAGATTTTTTCATCTGCCAAACTTGCTAATTTTCTACTTGATAGGTAAGTCAGGCATTTAGGTTTTCTTATTACTTGTAATAAATGTAAATGGACATTTGGTATGTAAACTATATTGTCCAATACAGTCTATGATCTTGTCTAACAAAGCTAGTATGTTCCTGCAACAAATGCTTAGTGTGATGGTGCGTAGCTCCTAGTGTAATGCTTAGCATTCTAGCCCGGTCAATGACACATCGACATATAGGCTAACAGGGAAAATATATGCCGATATATCGATGTGTATTCCAACTGACGGCAAAATATATTTTGGGCAAATAAAACCTACGTGGATATGGGTCAGTGCCTATTTCCTTCTCAATATGCTGATATGCTGAGGAACTTGGTTCCAACATTAGCACGGCTGTCATCATAGAATAGAATAGAAGAATAGAATATATCTTTATTGTCATTGTACATTGTACAACGAAATTGTAAGCAAAAGCTAATTTAGTGCAAATTCATAATAACAAGGTTCAAGGTTCAACTTTATTGTCCCCACGGGGAAATTTGTCTTGGGCACAGTGCATCATTGCTTTCTTAACGTAACCAAAAACAACAGAACAAAAACACAAGCACAGACACAACCACAACCAGACAACTAACATTTAAACATCAGAACATGGAGCTTGATAGACATAGGTGGCACTTTGATGTAGGCATAAAATCTACAGTATGGAGATAAAGATAAAGTACCCATGTGCATTGCACTAGAGCTCATGGATATAGTGCTGTGTGCTAAAGTGCTTAGTTCTGAAGTGCTATGTGCTAAAAACACATAAAAACATAAGAACATGGTAAAGTGAAATGTATGGAGACAGCCAAATCACATTGTAAAATAATTCCTCATTGGTGTTTGCCTATTGTGGACTGCATGCACCAAGTTATATGGCAATCTGAAATGTTTGAAACAGTAACCTATAGGCATACCTTGGTAAAATGTCTCCTCTTTAGTTTTGGGCGTACATTAGGCTGCTAAGCATGCTGTACTTATTTTCACCAGTATAACCATTGCTAGCGTTGGTTGTAGTTGGTTTTAGTTCTTGTTTTCTGATAGTACTGACAATAACCATATGATTGTTGTTATAATTGTACGCAGGCATGACCTACTTCTTCTTGAAAATAGCCCCATTGCTGTGTAGAATGTGTTGGTTAGAGATTAGTTATTGACAAAATGCTTGTCTATTCAGCTATTATGGTCCCAGCACCTCAACCCCTGGTAAGAGGCAGTGGAGGTTTCAAGGTCCTTGGAGTAGCCCAGTCCATCCAGCTGGATTTGGCTGCGTATCTGGCAACCTCAGTCAGGGAGAGTATCTGGCAACCTCAGTCAGGGAGAGTATCTGGCAACATCAGTCAGGGAGAGTATCTAGCAACATCAGTCAGGGAGAGTATCTGGCAACCTCAGTCAGAAAGCGTATCTGGCAACCTCAGTCAGGGAGAGAGGAGATGGGGACTTCAGAAGTTTGACCGTGATTGCAGTACCATTTCTGGCCACATTATTACATATGGCACCTTTAAGTTAATTATTGTGGCCAAATTACCACTCTACTTCAACTTAAGGACAGTATAAGTCCATTTCAGACGGTTAATAATAAATAGGTTAGTGTTTTTCGTACTTATCATTGTTCTCTTTCACTTGATCACACATTTAACATTCCACACTACTAAATAATACAATGTTATGTATGATTCTTGCTGATACCGTATCGGACCAATATCGGTATCACTGGCAACTCAAGACTGCGATACTGGTATCGTATGGGAAGTGAACAAGTCGGGACTCACAAAATGTAAAAATAAGCGACTAATTTCTCTTGTATTGTGTCCTCGAGGTGTCCCGTGTGGACGGGACGGTGGACAGCGCCCCCTGTCTCAAGCTGACCAACAAAACCTTCGGCTCTCAGAACGCCAACACGGACATGATGTTCCTCAGACTCAGCATGCCCGTGCAGTTCCACGAGATCTTCAAGATCCCGGCGGGCACCACGCTGCTCACCCGGGCGCTCACCATACCCGAGGACGATGTGGTGGTGGTGGAGCCGGACTCGGAGTTCGAGGTGCTGAAGAAGTCCGCCAGCCGCAAGGAGCAGGAGGAGGACAAGAAGGAGCCGTCAGTGCCGAAGGAGGTCTCTGTGGAGAACGAGAAGGACACGGCGACGGAGAAAGGAAAGAAAAGAGGGTAAGCTCGGGTGGGTTGATCCTGGAGGCTTTTAGAGTAAATGTCCTCTTTTTGCCTCAGATTTTTCTTCAAGGCCAAGAAGGCGGCCATGACACCTCTCGCCCCTCCTCCCGCCCCTCCCACTGTGCCCCGCCTGGTGGAGGACGTTGTCCCAGACGACCGTGACGACCCCGAGATCATCCTGAACACCACCACCGTGAGACCCAGCCACACGGTCCATGCTCGGAGACGTCCTTCTGACTCTTCCTGCTCTCTTCCTCTCAGTACTTCTACTCTGTGCGGATCTTCGCCGGCCAGGAGCCCTCCGGCGTGTGGGTGGGCTGGGTCACCCCCGACTACCACCAGTTTGACCCGACCTTTGACCTCAGCAAAGTGCGCAGCGTTACCGTCACCGTGGGAGACGATAAAGGAAACATACACGACAGGTTTGTCCCGCACAGTCTGGGTAGCGCCGGTCTCTCCTGAAAACCCCATGTCTGTCCCCAGTATGAAGCACAGTAACTGTTACATGGTGTGGGGAGGGGACCTGGTCAGCACCCAGCAGACCCGCTTCAGCCAGGAGGACATGGTGGTCGGCTGCCTGGTGGACCTGGCCACCGGTCTCATGACATTCACCGCCAACGGCAAGGAAATTAACACCTTCTACCAGGTGAGGAGACGTTAAAGGTGCTCATCGGGGAAGTGAAACCACACACCTGTTCTTGTCTCAGGTGGAACCCAACACCAAGCTGTTCCCCGCCGTCTTCATCCAGCCTTGCAGTCAGAACCTGGTGCAGCTGGAGCTGGGGAAACTCAAGGTGGGACGCTGACTCCCGTGTTTTTCACCAGGGGTATTCCCATCCCATATTGTATATCAGTCTGACAGAAACAAAAAACAAGTACGGCATGTAAAATGTCCGATTTAAGGAACTTAATTGTCATACCAGCTCATGAGATGACACAACATTTTGTGTAGGCGCTCCGACACAAGCCAGTTAACATCTAAATATCCTCCAATAAACACAAAATAGTCAAGT
Source organism: Nerophis lumbriciformis (assembly GCF_033978685.3). Lineage (NCBI taxonomy): Eukaryota > Metazoa > Chordata > Actinopteri > Syngnathiformes > Syngnathidae > Nerophis > Nerophis lumbriciformis. The sequence continues at coordinate 7,815,173 of NC_084564.2, forward strand.
CATGTACAAAAAGCTACACAACGAATAACGCCATTGATTAACCTAATTAAAGTCACGTTCTTCTTGATTAAAAACGCTTCAGATGCTACCCACAAGACCAAAGGAACATGGTTGCGGGGGGTGCTGGAGCCTATCTCAGCTGCAGTCGGGCGGAAGGCGGGGTACACCCTGGACAAGTCTCCACCTCGTCGCAGGGCCAACACAGATAGACAGACAACATTGACACTCACATTGACACACGAGGGCCAATTTAGTGTGCATGTCTTTGGAGGTGGGAGGAAGGCGGAGTACCCACGCAGTCACGGGGAGAACATGCAAACTCCACACAGAAAGACCACCAGCCCCGGGATCGAACCCAGGACCTTTGTACAACCATATTGCTATGGTAATCAACTTATCCATCATTTTCTACTTTATTGACGCCGCCTTCATTATTTGCTACAAGTTCTTTCTTGAATTCAATAGTGTTTCTCACCTTCTGGCACTCGCAACTTTCTTTGGTCCCACGGTGTATTTTTTGCAGTTGCACTTGGTTTGTGCTCTCCATTACACGGAAATATTCACTGACAAGCGCACTGGTTTAAACGTCTCGTAATGTCCAGTGTTATGTATTATTACTTTGTACTGCTTTTATATTTCCAGTATTATGTATTATTACTTTGAACTGTTTTATATTATAATTATTATCCTGTAAATCGTCTTTGAGTACCCTGAAAAGCGCTATACCAAATAAAATTTATTATTATTATTATTATTATTATTACACAACAGCTAAGAACACAATAGCACATACGTAACTGGGTTTCCCCAGCTTGCCAATAAACCGGGTTTTCCAGACTATCGAGCGCAGCGGTATATAAGCCACACCCACAAAATTTCAAAAATATATTTTTCCATATGTAAGCTGCACCGGACTATAAGTCGGACATACATATGTTGTGAAATGAGTTATTTACACATAAATGTTTATTTACATACCTTAATTGTTTCCAAACGGTGTCTGTAACACGGCAGTAAAACGGCTGATCAAACAAAACAGAAGTCATCGTCATGGAGCCATTAGCTGCGCAAGCTAGCGCTCCAATCAGGTAAACAGACTCAATAACTCCACGGTGACGTTTTGGTGAATTTACTGAGAAATTTGTGAAAGTGAAAATCAATATTAGCATCGGCCACAATACTCAAAAGGCCAATATCGGTATCGTATTGGAGGTGAAAATGTTGTTGCATGGGGACGCCCTTATTTCTTCTCTCCATGAGAGTCCAAACCTTCTCCCATCCGTCCTCAGAACATCATGCCCATCTCAGCGGCCATGTTCCGCAGCGAGCGCAACAACCCGGTGCCCCAGTGCCCCCCCAGGCTGGACGTCCAGATGCTGACCCCGGTTATCTGGAGTCGCATGCCCAATCACTTCCTCAACCCCGAGGTGGGCAAGGTGAGCGAGAAGCTGGGCTGGATGGTGGAGTGCACCGAACCACTCATCATGATGGCGCTGCACATCCCAGAGGAGAACAGGTGGGAGGAAAACCAGCATACATGTCTCAACAAGAGATTGGATTAAGATTTACAGACAATTCAGGACTACATTGGAACCTCTATTTATGAATTTAACTTGTTCTTGAGCATGTTGCGTAAATCCAATATATATATATATATATATATATATATATATATATGTATATGTGTGTATGTATACACACACCATATTTCCATAAGAAACAATGTAAACATGAATAATTGGTGCTAGACTCAACAAAAGTTGTTATTCTGGTAAAATGCACACTTTGAAAACACTATAATGTATGTATAAATTGTGTGTGTGTGCGTGTGTATGTGTGCATGTACAGATATATATATATAAAATACATATGTATACATACAAATATATACACACCATATTTTCCCAATTTTTTTTACAGATGTTAGCTGCACTGGACTATAAGCAGCAGATATATACGTTGTGGAATGACCTATTTGTAAATGTTTATTTACATACCTTAATTGTTTCCAAACGGTGTCTGTAACACGGCAGTAAAACGGCTGATCAAACAAAACAGAAGTCATGGTCATGGAGCCACTAGCTGCACAAGCTTGCTCTACAATCAGTTGAACAGACCCAATAACTCCACGGTGACGTTTTGGTGAATTTACTGAGGAATTTGTGAAACTGAAACAATACCAAAAGAATGCCATTGTAAGTTAATAATACTCACACACACTCTTAGCTACTGGTAACGATGCTGGCTTGATTACATTACGAAAGCACGTACAAATATGCATGAAAACATCCTACAGACATCACACATGGAACAGTTTAGTAAGTAAAAATTGTTTTAGTTATATTGTAAAACTTATAAACTTTGCTTGGAGTGATGAATGAAGAATCCATACGAGTAGAAACGCAATGGACGGCAGAGAAGACAGAACTGCACTTTTATTTCCGATTCAAAGTTCTATAAACGATGGGCAATGCAGCTCCTGCAGTGTGCAAACTTGTGCAAAAAATTTTAAATTTTTTTACTGAATGGGACACCCAGAACGTACATGAAAGTAAAGAAAGTGGGATTTACAATATTAACTATGAACGATAAAACATTGAATATTGACAACTAGTGGTTAGAGTGTCCGCCCTGAGATCGGTAGGTCGTGAGTTCAAACCCCGGCTGAGTCATACCAACGACTATAAAAATGGGACCCATTACCTCCCTACTTGACACTCAGCATTAGGGGTTGGAAATGGGGCTTGAATCACCAAAAATGATTCCCGAGCGCGGCCACCGCTGCTGCTCACTGCTCTCCTCACCTCCCAGGGGGTGATCAAAGGTGATGGGTCAAATGCAGAGAATAATTTTGCCACACCTCGTGTGTGTGTGACAATCATGGGTACTTTAACTTAACATATAAACATCGCACTCCCTCTCCATCGACATGTTTTACAATCAAGCGAAACGCAACAAAAATGCTCTGCCCTGAGGCTTCCAGAATGAATGAATGAATGAATGAGAGATGGTTGGCATCGTGTTCGTAAATGGAGGTTCCAGGGTATTGGATGAAGCAGCTGATGAAGTACTTTCCTAAGACATCTGCTACGCTCTCAGGTGCATCGACATCCTGGAACTGTCGGAGCGGCAGGACCTGATGAAGTTCCACTACCACACCCTCATGCTCTACTGCGCCGTGTGTGCCCTGGGCAACAACCGGGTGGCCCACGCGCTGTGCAGCCACGTGGACGAGTCGCAGCTCTTCTACGCCACCGAGAACACCTACCTGCCCGGCCCGCTGCGCAGCGGCTACTACGACCTCCTCATCAGCATCCACCTGGAGTCGGCCAAGCGGGCGCGCCTGGGCACTAACAAGGAGTTCATCGTGCCCATGTCGGAGGACACGCTCAGCATCGACCTCTATCCCGACGCCAAGAAGGCGCACTCCCTACCCGGCGTGGGCCTCACCACCTGCCTGCGACCCAAGCTGCATTTCTCCTCCATCAACTTTGTGGGCATGGACCCGGACCTATACACGCTCAGCCCCGTCTTCCCCCTGCAGGTGCGGCTTCTCACGCCCACTCCCACCTTTTCTCAGGTCTTCATGTCTTTATCTGCCCCCACAGGAGCTGAAGACCCGAGCCATCAGCATGCTGACCGAGGCCGTGCTGGACGGCAGCCAGGCCATGCGGGACCCGGTGGGAGGCAGCGTGGAGTTCCATTTCGTCCCCATCCTGAAGCTGATCAGCACGCTGCTCATCATGGGCATCTTCAACGACGAGGACAGCAAGCACATCCTGAAGATGATCGACCCAAACGTGTTCGGCGGGAAAGAGGAAGACGGCGACCGGGCGGCCGAAAGCGAGGAGGCCAAGGAGGAGGCGGACGAGGAGGACGAGGGCGTGGGCGAGGAGGAGGAGGAGGATGAGGAGCCGGTGGAAGGAGAGCACGAAGACGATGAGGAGACCAAGACCAAGGAGGAGAGGCAAGAGGAGGAGAAGGAGAAAGGAGAGGCCAAAGATGGCAAAGTAGACGCAGAAAAGGCAGAAGAGGAGAAGGAGGCGGAGATGGTGGAGGCTGAAGTCAAAGACGAGGAGCAAGGTCTGGAGGAGGGACTACTCCAGATGAAGTTGCCAGAATCTGTCAAGCTTCAGGTGAGTCTTCATCTTGATTCCTATCCTTCCTATTTCTACTCTTTTTTTTTTGGAAATGTCGTGTGAGACATGCACATTTGTTTTTCTTTTTTTATGCATTCTAAACCCTAAATAAATGCTAGCAAAAGTCAGCTAACAATGGAGCTTAAAAAAAACCGCTTAAAAAACCTCCAAAAACCTCCATCAAGGTTTTATGTACACACTTTAATACTGTATATATGTAATGTAGTAACATTCATAATAACATGTAATATGTACATGATGTAAGTATATATGTAATGTAGTAACATTCATAATAACATGTAATATATACATGATGTAAGTATGTATGTAATGTAGTAACAGTCATAATAACATGTAATATATACATGATGTAAGTATATATGTAATGTAGTAACATTCATAATAACATGTAAAATATACATGATGTAAGTATATATGTCATGTAGTAACATTCATAATAACATGTAATATATACATGATGTAAGTAAATATGTCATGTAGTAACATTCATAATAGACGCATAACAACGTTCACAAAATACAAACTAGTAACATATTAAAACAATCACTTACTGTACAATGTTTGCTCTCGGTGGGATGAAGATTGATGGCGTGTTTATATATTCCTGTTTAGATAAAGCATTAATCATAATCCTCACACAGGTAAAAAAAAAAAAAAAGGTTGCCGCAAACTTGTCTTTTCGTGTCTTTCTCGCCATCTTTAGGTCTAAGTTGGATGTGGGTTTATGTCCACAACTTTCTACCATATGTCAATATAGCAGCATAAGATAGTTAGCTCTCTGTGGTCAATGCTTGCTAAAAGTAGTTCCTCTGCGTTAGCACTTATAATAACAATATCACTAATACATGTTAATAATCAGGTCACGACATGTAAATGAAGGTTTTTGGATTACTCTCATTAGCTTCTTTGTTAGCCACCTCGTTTATTACAAATTATAATGCATAAAAACATACATCTTCTTGTCTCACATTGGGATTGTGAATTATCAGCAAAATTCCCAAAAAAGTGTAGTTCCCCTTTAAACAGGGCTGGCTAAGACAGAGTGGAACCTCGACCTAATTGGCTCCTGAACAGGGTCTGTATATTGAAGCAATGTAAGCAGAGATAATTGAACTGTCCTCCTCATATCCAGCCACCTTGCCGACACGCACAGGTAAAAACCGACCATATATGGAGATATCCGCTAACGTCACTAATTGGGAAAAAGTCAGAAAGTGTGCAAATTCCAAAGGGCTCGTTTGGAGGAAGCATGAAGGAAGGCAAGATTGTTCCACAAGCATCTCCATGGGTTGATTTCACATGTTCAGATCCCAAATATACATAAGCAGGTCCCAATATGTAAACAAAAAAAGTTGCTTTTTGCATAAAAGTTAATAGGTCTGCACTTTTGAGAAAGTCTTTCCACAGTTCTTTATGGTGAAGAGAAAAAACATTATGTCATCGATTTGAGATATTTGTATTATTTTAGTGCAGTTGAGAATGTTACAGCCTTATTACAAAATGCAATAAATACATTTTTGTCCTCAAAATTTTACACACAATACCCCATAATGACAATGTGAAAAGTTTTTATTTTTGCAAATGTAATAAAAATAACACACACACATAAATATATTTATATTTAAAAAAAAAAAAAAAAAAAAAAAAAATCTCTATAAAAAAAAAAGTTTTCACAGTTTAATTATGGAATATTGTGTGTAGAATTTTGAGGACAAAAATGAATTAAATGCATTTTGTAATAAGGCTGTAACATTCTGAACGGATCCATTCTTTCAATTCGATCTGCACTAAATGTAATGGTATGGGAGAAGTAGATGGCACAAAGGTAGGGACGTCATTAGCTTGCAGCGTGTTTATTGAAATATATAAATATATATGAAGTGTGTGATTAAACCAAAGGTATACGGTGTGACCATGTGTAGCGAGTATATGAGGAATGTTACCAGGTGGTGTTGAAGACGCGTGTTGAGATCGGTGCAGAAGTCCAGAAAGGGCAAGGCAGGCTCGGAGGTCCGGGGACAGGCAGGAGGTCAGGGGCTGGAGCGAGGCGTCGTGGTCCAAGGGCAGGCGTGAGGTCGAGATCCAGGAAGGCAGCAGAGCGTCCAGAGGGGATCCAGGGAGACGAGACACACAGTTAGAAACCAGGGGATGACAAAGGGTTGCTGGATGACGACACAGGACACGACACAATGAGCACGAGGGAGGAGAAACACAAAGAGCGAGGAAGCACATGAGCAAAGAAGCGAGAGATGTGTGAGGCTTGCTGTACAAGTACAAGTAGCTACGTTCTGGCACTGGAATGCAGGACATGCTGGCTTATGAAGGCAGGACACTCATCAGCATCATGTGTGTTGATTGCAGAGGCGCGGCTGCAGCAGGAGAGAAACATTATGTTATCAAATTGATGACATAATGTTTTTTCTCTTCATCATGAACTTTGGAAAGACTTTCTCAAAAGTGCAGACCAATTACCTATTATGAAAAAGCAACTTTTTGGGACAAGCGATAGAAAATGGATGGATGGATGAATGTAGTCTATTCTGGAATAAGGCTGTGACAGAATTCAAAGAAAGTGGCGTATTATTGTCTGACTGTTCTCCCGCTCAGATGTGCACGCTGCTGCAGTACTTCTGCGACTGCGAGCTGCGACACCGCGTGGAGGCCATCGTGGCCTACTCTGACAACTTTGTCCACAGCATCCAGGACAACCAGCGCATCCGCTACAACCAGCTGATGAGAGCCTTCACCATGTCGGCGGCAGAAACCGCACGCAAGACTCGGGAGTTCCGCTCCCCGCCGCAGGACCAGGTGCAGTAAAAGCCCGTTTCACAGCCAGGACAATTATGACAATAGTCTTGTTACAAAGCAGCAGTGACCATTTGCAGCTCATTTTTCAATGACTAAAATTGCAGTTACCAAAAGTGTAATAAAAGAGCAAACAGGTGAATTGTAACGAGTAAAAGTTGCAATGTTGACTCTAATAACACAAAGCTAGCGAGCAGGCTGTTTTTCTTAAACTGTCTTTGCTCAAAAAATAATAATGAATCAAAATCAAAGTTAGTATGAATTATTGACATACTTCACATCACAAATTCCACTTTAAAATATTGGGGAAAATATTACATATTTTGTGTGTATGTCGTAAAAAACTACGTTTTCTTTGACAAAAAGGGCATAAAACATACCAAAAAAACTAATAAAAGAATAAAAACTTATAATCGACGGAAAGATCTGAGGTGGATCGAGAGACTTAAGTGTTGAAAGTTAAAAAAAAAAAAAGGATGTCTTATTTAGAACACTTTTATGAGTGGGACCCTTTTGGATCCCTGAGAATTGTAGTAGAATATTTTTTTGTTTAACTCAGTGTTATAAGAAAATAATATAATATTTCAAATAAATGTTGTTAGGAATTGTTGACATATTTAAGGCTCCAATTACTTCACATCAAATATTCCACTTTTAAATATTTTTGAGGAAAATATTGCACATTTTGTGTGTTTGTCATAAAAAAACTGTTTTCTTTGACAAAAACGGCATAAGACATACCCAAAAAAACATAAAAAAATAAAAACGTATATTCCCTGGAAAGATCTAAAGTGGATCGAGAAACTAAGTGTTGAAAGTAAAAAAAAAAAGGATGACTTATTTTGAACACTTTTGGATCCCTGAGAATTGTAGTGCGTTTTTTTTTAACTCCGTTTTATAAGAAAATAATATAATAATTAAAATCAATGTTGTTATGAATTATTGACATATTTAAGGCTCCAATTGCTTCACATCAAATATTACACTTTGAAATATTTTTGGGGAAGTATTGCAACAGGGTTGTTTGAAAAAAAAGTGCATAAAACATTTTTTTTTTAAAGTTTTAACTTGATAACGACAGACGGATTGGAACTTGAGATTTAAATAATGTGTTTGTGTATATATATATATAAAATCAAAATAATGGTTTTCTTTGCAAATTTGAACAAAATGGACTAGAAAACTATGTACTTAAATAGACTAGGAAAATAAAACATTATTTTCATTGCAAACGTGAACAACATATATACTGTGTGTAGTGTATATATAATTATGTATATATGTGTGTATATATGTATATGTATGCACAAACCCAAAAGCAGTGAAGTTGGCATGTTGTGTAACTGGTAAATAAAAACAGAATACAATGATTTGTAAATCCTTTTCAACTTATATTCAATTGAATAGACTGCAAAGACCTTGGATCCCTCAGGCGGTACTGCATCAAAAAGCGACATCAGTGTATAAAAGATATCACCACATGGGCTCAGGAACACTTCAGAAAAACCACTGTCCGTAACTACAGCTGGTCGCTACATCTGTAAGTGCAAGTTAAAACTCTACTATACAAAGCCAAAGCCATTTATCAACAACACCCAGAAATGCTTCGCTGGGCCCGAGCTCATCTAAGATGGACTAATGCAAAGTGGACAAGTGTTCTGTGGTCTCACGAGTCCACATTTCAAATTGTTTTTGGAAACTGTGGACGTCGTGTCCTCCTTACCAAAGAGGAAAAGAACCATCTGGAGTGTTCTAGGCGCAAAGTGTAAAAGCCAGCATCTGTGATGGTATGGGGGTGTATTAGTGCCCAAGGCATGGGTAACTTACACATCTGTGAAGGCACCATTAATGCTGAAAGGTACATACAGCTTTTGGAGCAACATATGTTGCCATCCAAGCAAGGTTATCATGGACGCCCCTGCTTATTTCAGCAAGACAATGCCAAGCCACGTGTTACAACAGCGTGGCTTCATACTAGACTGGCCTGCCTGTAGTCCAGACCTGTCTCCCATTGAAAATGTGTGGCGCAATATGAAGCCTAAAATAGCACAAGGGAGACCCCGGACTGTTGAACAACTTAAGCTGTACATCAAGCAAGAATGGGAAAGAATTCCACTTCAAAAATGTGTCTCCTCAGTTCCCAAACGTTTACTGAGTGTTGTTAAAAGGAAAGGCCATGTAACACAGTGGTAAGAATGCCACTGTGACAATTTATTTGCAATGTGTTGCTGCCATTAAATTCTAAGTTCATGATCCATCCATCCATCCATCTTCTTCCGCTTATCCGAGGTCGGGTCGCGGGGGCAGCAGCCTAAGCAGGGAAGCCCAGACTTCCCTCTCCCCAGCCACTTCGTCCAGCTCCTCCCGGGGGATCCCGAGGCGTTCCCAGGCCAGCCGGGAGACATAGTCTTCCCAGCGTGTCCTGGGTCTTCCCCGTGGCCTCCTACCGGTCGGACGTGCCCGAAACACCTTCCTAGGGAGGCGTTCGGGTGGCATCCTGACCAGATGCCCGAACCACCTCATCTGGCTCCTCTCGATGTGGAGGAGCAGCGGCTTTACTTTGAGCTCCCCCCGAATGACAGAGCTTCTCACCCTATCTCTAAGGGAGAGCCCCGCCACTCGGCGGAGGAAACTCATTTCGGCCGCTTGTACCCGTGATCTTGTCCTTTCGGTCATGACCCAAAGCTCATGACCATAGGTGAGGATGGGAACGTAGATCGACCGGTAAATCGAGAGCTTTGCCTTCCGGCTCAGCTCCTTCTTCACCACAACGGATCGATACAGCGTCCGCATTACTGAAGACGCCGCACCGATCCGCCTGTCGATCTCACGATCCACTCTTCCCCCACTCGTGATCAAGACTCCGAGGTACTTGAACTCCTCCACTTGGGGCAAGATCTCCTCCCCAACCCGGAGATGGCACTCCACCCTTTTCCGGGAGAGAACCATGGACTCGGACTTGGAGGTGCTGATTCCCATCCCAGTCGCTTCACACTCGGCTGCGAACCGATCCAGTGAGAGCTGACGATCTTGGCCGGAGGAAGCCATCAGGACCACATAATCTGCAAATAGCAGTGACCTAATCCTGCAGCCACCAAACCAGATCCCCTCAACGCCCTGACTGCGCCTAGAAATTCTGTCCATAAAGGTTATGAACAGAATCGGTGACAAAGGGCAGCCTTGGCGGAGTCCAACCCTCACTGGAAACGTGTCCGACTTACTGCCGGCAATGCGGACCAAGCTCTGACACTGGTCATACAGGGAGCGAACTGCCACAATCAGACAGTCCGTTACCCCATACTCTCTGAGCACTCCCCACAGGACTTCCCGGTACACGGTCGAATGCCTTCTCCAAGTCCACAAAGCACATGTAGACTGGTTGGGCAAACTCCCATGCACCCTCAAGGACCCTGCCGAGAGTATAGAGCTGGTCCACAGTTCCACGACCAGGACGAAAACCACACTGTTCCTCCTGAATCCGAGGTTCGACTATCCGGCGTAGCCTCCTCTCCAGTACACCTGAATAGACCTTACCGGGAAGGCTGAGGAGTGTGATCCCACGATAGTTGGAACACACCCTCCGGTTCCCCTTCTTAAAGAGAGGAACCACCACCCCGGTCTGCCGGTTCATGATTATTTACAAAAAAAAAATATGTTTCTCAGTGTGAACATGAAATATCTTGTCTTTGCAGTCTATTCAATTGAATATAAGTTGAAAAGGATTTGCAAATCATTGTATTCTGTTTTTATTTACCATTTACACAACGTGACAACTTCACTGCTTTTGGGTTTTGTATATATGTGTATGTATGTACAGTATATGTACATATATGTATACGTATATATACATGCGTATACATACACATATATGTGTGTATATATATATATATATATATGTTTATATATGTGTATATATATATATATCCTTTTATGTGTATATATATATATATATATATATATCCTTTTATGTGTATATATATATATATATATATATACATATGTGTACGTATGCGTATATGTACAGTATGTATGTACAGTATATACTTTTTTTTTTTTCTTAAATCCCCTCAAACATGCTGCCTTTTGTTCCCTTGAAGGTTCTTCTCCTGACCAACTTCAAGCACCTTGAGGATGAGGACTGTCCCGTACCCGAAGACGTGCGAGATACGCTGGCAGAGTTTCACAATGACCTCCTGCTTCACTGTGGTGAGGACATCTTGAAAGGTCTGAGCAGGCCAGGACCACTAAATGAGGCTTTGGATGACCCCCAGGCATACACATTGAGGAGGAGGCAGAGGAAGAGGAGGAGGACGCGTCACTGAGTGGGAGATTCCTCAGTCTGGTGGATAAAGTCAAGAGCTTACGTAAGAAGAAGGAGGAGGAGACGCCTGAACCAGAGGAGGAGCCCAAACCCAGTAGGTGGAGCCAGAAATATGCCACATTTGTGTTGAAGTAAAGCTGATTGTGTGTTGTCACAAAGGCACCCTCCAGGAGCTCATCTCCCACACCATGATCCACTGGTCCCAGGAGTCCTTCATCCAGAACCCAGAGCTTGTCCGCCTGATGTTCAGCCTGCTCCACAGGCAGTACGACGGACTGGGCGAGCTGATCCGAGCGCTGCCCAAAGCCTACTCCATCAACGCCGTGTCCTACCAGGACACCATGGACCTGCTGGAGTGTCTGGGACAGATCCGCTCGCTGCTCATCGTCCAGATGGGCCCGGAGGAGGAGCGCCTCATGATCCAGAGCATCGGGTCAGGATGCCTCATGCGCACCTTTGAGTTCTGTGCTGGAGCCTGATCAATGGTTGTCACTTCTCAGGAATATCATGAACAACAAGGTTTTCTACCAGCACCCCAACTTGATGAGAGCTCTTGGCATGCACGAGACCGTCATGGAGGTGATGGTCAATGTTCTGGGTGGAGGAGGAGACTCCAAGGTGAAGAAGCACGCCGCCATGACCGCGTGCCCAGCAAACATCAAGCACCTCCCCTTCTCCCCCACAGGAGATCCGCTTCCCACAAATGGTGACCAACTGCTGCCGCTTCCTGTGTTACTTCTGTCGCATTAGCCGGCAGAACCAGCGCTCCATGTTTGACCACCTGGGATACCTGCTGCAGAACAGTGGCATCGGACTGGGTCAGTGGACATCCGTTCAATAATATCATTATTATAATTATATATTTGTACAATAAGAAATACTATATAATACATCTGTGCAATAACACATACTGTATTATATATTTGTACAAATATATAATACATCTGTGCAATAACACATACTGTATTATATATTTGTACAAATATATAATACATCTGTGCAATAACACATACTGTATTATATATTTGTACAAATATATAATACATCTGTGCAATAACACATACTGTATTATATATTTGTACAAATATATAATACATCTGTGCAATAACACATGCTGTATTATATATTTGTACAAATATATAATACATCTGTGCAATAACACATGCTGTATTATATATTTGTACAAATATATAATACATCTGTGCAATAACACATGCTGTATTATATATTTGTACAATAACACATACTCTATAATACATCTGTACAATAAGAAATACTATATAATCCATCTGTACAATAACACATACTGTATTATACATCTGTACAATACTGTATAATCCATCGGTACAATAACACATACTGTATTATATATTTGTACAATAACACATACTCTATAATACATCTGTACAATGAGAAATACTATATAATACATCTGTGCAATAAAACATACTGTATTATATATTTGTACAATAACACATACTCTATAATACATCTGTACAATAAGAAATACTATATAATACATCTGTACAATAAAACATACTGTATTATACATCTGTACAATACTGTATGATCCATCTGTACAATAAGAAATACTATATAATATGTCTGTACAATAACATATACTGTATAATACATCTGTACAACACCACATACTGTATTATATATGTGTACATAACAAATACTATATAATACATATGTACAATACTGTATAATACATCTGTGCAATAACACATACTGTATTATATATTTGTACAATAACAAATACTGTATAATACATCTGTACAATACTGTATAATTCATATGTACAATACTGTATAATACATCTGTTCCATAACACATAGTATATTATACATCTGTACAATAACAAATACTGTATAATGCAGTACAAAAAGGCATACTGTATAATGCATCTGTTCAATAACATACTGTATAATACATCTGTATAATAACATACTGTATAGTACATCTGTACAATAACATACTGTATAGTACATATATACAATAACATACTGTATAGTACATATGTACAATAACATACTGTATTATAGGAGAGGTGCTTGCTTCATTCTTACATGTAACTTTAGCAGAACTTATTTCCAGTCCCTCACCACATCACCTTCTAAGTTTGCGGCTTCACGCTGACGCTGATTTTTGTTGTAGTTTTTTCAAGCATATTCCGCACGTTTGGCTTAGATCGCTGGTGTTCAAAATGTAGCCCGGGCCATTTGTGGCCTGCAGCTCATTTTTTAATGGCTGTGACATTGTAAAAATACAAACATCAAAAATTGTAATAAAAGAGTACCAGTAAACAGGTGAAATGTAATAACACAAAGGCTGTGTTTTTTTTTCTTTAAAACTATTATTTCTCAAAAAATAGTAATGAATTAAAATCCATGTTGTTATAAATGGTTGACCTACTCACGGCTCCAATTACTTTTACATCAGATATTACTCTTTGAAATATTTTTGGGCAGGAAATATTGTATATTTTGCGTGTTTGACTTATAAAAATCAAAGTTTTATTTGACAAAAAGGGCATAAAACAAAAAAAATATCACATATATATTTGATATATGTATGTACAGTATATATGTATATGTACATATGTATATATATATATATATGTATGTATATATATATATATATATATATATGTATATATATATATATGTGTATATATATGTATATATATATGTATATATATATATATATACAGGTAAAAGCCAGTAAATTAGAATATTTTGAAAAACTTGATTTATTTCAGTAATTGCATTCAAAAGGTGTAACTTGTACATTATATTTATTCATTGCACACAGACTGATGCATTCAAATGTTTATTTCATTTAATTTTGATGATTTGAAGTGGCAACAAATGAAAATCCAAAATTCCGTGTGTCACAAAATTAGAATATTACTTAAGGCTAATACAAAAAAGGGATTTTTAGAAATGTTGGCTAACTGAAAAGTATGAAAATGAAAAATATGAGCATGTACAATACTCAATACTTGGTTGGAGCTCCTTTTGCCTCAATTACTGCGTTAATGCAACGTGGCATGGAGTCGATGAGTTTCTGGCACTGCTCAGGTGTTATGAGAGCCCAGGTTGCTCTGATAGTGGCCTTCAACTCTTCTGCGTTTTTGGGTCTGGCATTCTGCATCTTCCTTTTCACAATACCCCACAGATTTTCTATGGGGCTAAGGTCAGGGGAGTTGGCGGGCCAATTTAGAACAGAAATACCATGGTCCGTAAACCAGGCACGGGTAGATTTTGTGCTGTGTGCAGGCGCCAAGTCCTGTTGGAACTTGAAATCTCCATCTCCATAGAGCAGGTCAGCAGCAGGAAGCATGAAGTGCTCTAAAACTTGCTGGTAGACGGCTGCGTTGACCCTGGATCTCAGGAAACAGAGTGGACCGACACCAGCAGATGACATGGCACCCCAAACCATCACCCAACCATGCAAATTTTGCATTTCCTTTGGAAATCGAGGTCCCAGAGTCTGGAGGAAGACAGGAGAGGCACAGGATCCACGTTGCCTGAAGTCTAGTGTAAAGTTTCCACCATCAGTGATGGTTTGGGGTGCCATGTCATCTGCTGGTGTCGGTCCACTCTGTTTCCTGAGATCCAGGGTCAACGCAGCCGTCTACCAGCAAGTTTTAGAGCACTTCATGCTTCCTGCTGCTGACCTGCTCTATGGAGATGGAGATTTCAAGTTCCAACAGGACTTGGCGCCTGCACACAGCACAAAATCTACCCGTGCCTGGTTTACGGACCATGGTATTTCTGTTCTAAATTGGCCCGCCAACTCCCCTGACCTTAGCCCCATAGAAAATCTGTGGGGTATTGTGAAAAGGAAGATGCAGAATGCCAGACCCAAAAACGCAGAAGAGTTGAAGGCCACTATCAGAGCAACCTGGGCTCTCATAACACCTGAGCAGTGCCAGAAACTCATCGACTCCATGCCACGCCGCATTAACGCAGTAATTGAGGCAAAAGGAGCTCCAACCAAGTATTGAGTATTGTACATGCTCATATTTTTCATTTTCATACTTTTCAGTTGGCCAACATTTCTAAAAATCCCTTTTTTGTATTAGCCTTAAGTAATATTCTAATTTTGTGACACACGGAATTTTGGATTTTCATTTGTTGCCACTTCAAATCATCAAAATTAAATGAAATAAACATTTGAATGCATCAGTCTGTGTGCAATGAATAAATATAATGTACAAGTTACACCTTTTGAATGCAATTACTGAAATAAATCAAGTTTTTCAAAATATTCTAATTTACTGGCTTTTACCTGTATATGTATATATATATATGTATGTATGAAGAGTCGTGGTTAAACACTTGTAAAGCACATACTGTCATGGCTGTCTTGAGTTTCCAATCATTTCTACAACTCTTATTTTTTTGTGATAGAGTGATTGGAGCACATACTTGTTGGTCACAAAAAACATTCATGAAGTTTGCTTCTTTTATGAATTTATTATGGGTCTACTGAAAATGTGAGCAAATGTGCTGGGTCAAAAGTATACATACAGCAATGTTAATATTTGCTTACATGTCCCTTGGCAAGTTTCACTGCAATAAGGCGCTTTTGGTAGCCATCCACAAGCTTCTGCTTGAATTTTTGACCACTCCTCTTGACAAAATTGGTGCAGTTCAGCTAAATGTGTTGCTTTTCTGACATGGACTTGTTTCTTCAGCATTGTCCACACGTATCACACATTGTCCACACGTCAGGACTTTGGGAAGGCCATTCTAAAACCTTCATTCTAGCCTGATTTAGCCATTCCTTTACCACCACTTTTGACGTGTGTTTGGGGTCATTGTCCTGTTGGAACACCCAACCGCGCCCAAGACCCAACCTCCAGGCTGATGATTTTAGCTTGTCCTGAAGAATTTGGAGGTAATCCTCCTTTTTAATTTTCCCATTTACTCTCTGTAAAGCACCAGTTCCATTGGCAGCAAAACAGACCCAGAGCATAATACTACCACCACCATGCTAGACGGTAGGCTTGGTGTTCCTGGGATTAAAGGCCTCACCTTTTCTCCTCCAAACATATTGCTGGGTATTGTGGTCGAATAGCTCAATTTTTGTTTCATCTGACCACAGAACTTTCCTCCAGAAGGTCTTATCTTTGTCCATGTGATCAGCAGCAAAGTTTAGACGAGCCTGAAGGTGTGGCTTCTAGAGCAAGGGCTTCCTTCTTGCATGATAACCTCTCAGTCCATGGCCATGCAAAACACACTTGACTGTGGACACTGACACTTGTGTTCCAGCAGCTTCCAATTCATTGCAGACCTGCTTGTTGGTGGTTCTCGGTTGACTCTTGATCATCCTGACCAATTTTCTCTCAGCAGCAGGTGATAGCTTGCATTTTCTTCCTGATCGTGGCAGTGACAAAACTGTGCCATGCACTTTATACTTAAGAACAATTGTCTGCACAGTTGCTCTTGGGACCTTAATCTGCTTTGAAATGGCTCCAAGTGACTTTCCTGACTTGTCCAAGTCAATGATTCGTTTTTTTCAGATCTGTGCTGAGTTCCTTTGAGTTTCCCATTGTGGCGTTTGTAAGCGAGTCTAATGACTGCATCACATATTTAAATGGACTCAGAGAAGTCAACAGGTGTCGTCAATCATAATCACTCACATGAAGTTTAGAGGCCATGAAGCTCATTTGATTTGATTGTAACTTTTCTACATCACCAAAATGTATGTTGCTGTATGTATACTTTTGACCCAGCACATTTGCTCACATTTTCAGTAGACCCATAATAAATTCATAAAAGAAGCAAACTTCATGAATGTTTTTTGTGACCAACAAGTATGTGCTCCAATCACTCTATCACAAAAAAATAAGAGTTGTAGAAATTATTGGAAACTCAAGACAGCCATGACATGATGATCTTTACAAGTGTATGTAAACTTTTGACCATGACTGTATATGTATATATATATATATATGTATGTGTATGTATGTATATGTATATATGTGTATATATGTATGTATATATATGTGTGTGTGTGTGTGTGTGTGTGTATATATATATATATATATATATATATATATATATATATATATATATATATATATATATATATATATATATATATATATATATATGTATATATATATATATATATATACACATATATATAAATATGTATGTGTATATACTGTATATACGTATGTACAGTAAAAATTATTATATTTCGGTATATTTTTTAAAAGTAGGCTTAAGGGTAGTTTGTGCACACCTTTCTGTGTGGCGGGCTTTTCCACAGCCTGTTTAGCAGCAGGCGTCTTAGTAGGCTTTCAAAACACCAATGTAACCATGCTGGTGTTTCGGGTGACTGATAAGGTTTGATGAGCTAAATCTTGATGTTTTCTTTCCCTCCTCACGGAACGTTTGCAGAATGTCTCCCTCTAAAACAGTGAAGACGTCCCATGCTATCAACGCCGTGTTTGTTAACAATGAGCTCAGGGGACGTTTACGACAGGCACGTTGGGGGAAAGGAGCGCTTGATTTGTTCACCCTAACTCACCTACAGCACAGTGCGAGGAATCTCATCCCCCTCCAGATTTTTTTTTTTAATCAAAGCTATTTATTTTTAACATCAAATAATTCCTCATATCGGCTCAATAATTATCCGTCCGATATTTATTGTGCACCACTCATTAAATATTAGATTAGGTTGTACAAGTGTAAAGATGTTGTCACGGATGGTTGCGGCTTACTGCGCGGTTCGTTTTCCCGGGATGCAAACGGACGACTCCGGACAGGACTTGCAGGTAGGAACATGCTTTATTCTTTGAACACTCAAAGAAGCACCAAAAAACAGAAAACAAGTCGAAGGAAATACGTGCCAATCACACTCGAAGCTAACGCTTAGCATAGGCTAGGAGACAAGCAAAACTTAGCACTGGAATCATGAACTAACAAATCTTACGTGACAGTAGCGGAAAGCAAACAAAGAAGCCAGGACGAGTGACCGGCAAATGCAGGCTTAAATATTGTCTCTGATTGGAAACAGGTGAGCTTCCCGAACAACAGAGGCAGGTGAAAATAATACGTAACCATGGTGACTAAACAAACTCAGGAGGTGCACAAACAGGAACTAAGGGAGTCCAAAACAAACAGAAAACACCAAACATGATCCGGACCACGGATCATGACAGATGTGTACTGTTTGAACCGATACGGTACCAATTCTCGGTACCTGGAAATTGATACCGGTACTTAACAGTACCAATTTTCAGTACCTTTGTGTGTGTTAATAAATATGAATTGTTTTTGATAAAAAAATTAAAAATGTTTGTTGCAACATTTGAAAATAAGTATGACATTAGGTTGCAGTTGCAGGTCCAAGACGTTAGATGACAGCAGTGTAAGGTTTGTGGTCTGTCGCTAAAGTCAGTTCAGTTGCTAAACCTAGTCTTTTGTTGTGCCCTAAAAAGTGTTAATACTGCAAGCACCAGCTGTTAGCTTGTAACGTGCATCTTTGTTGTAGTTTTCAACACATTTGAAGGTGTTGATATCGCCATGTAAAATTGCTAATGCTAATCAGTAGCATGTCCAAAGCAATGTCGGTGTGTATTAGCATCAAGCTAGCGCCTCACTTTACTCACGTCGCAGCGTTTTTGAGTCAGTTGCTTTGTTGGCCTTGAAAATTGCAACATCACCTCGAGGTAGTTTGGTGGAGTCGGCTCTCGGTGCTGCTGGAGCAGCAACGTGGGGTTTTACGTGAATCGGATTCGCAACCCATCCCTACACAACAGGTGTGGCTATGGGTCAGCAATAATGGTACCATTCTTCCTCTCCGTGCAGGCATGCGTGGCTCCACCCCTCTGGACGTGGCAGCGGCATCTTGCATCGACAACAACGAGCTGGCGTTGGCACTGCAGGAGCAGGATTTGGAAATGGTTTGTGACGAGATGAGAACAAAAAAGGAGAGATAGGTCAAGCGTTGTGATGCACGCAGGTGGTGACCTACCTGGCGGGCTGCGGGCTGCAGATGTGTCCCATGCTGATGTCCAAGGGCTACCCAGACATCGGCTGGAACCCCTGCGGGGGCGAGAGATATCTGGATTTCCTGCGCTTCGCTGTCTTTGTGAACGGTAACACACACACACACACACACACACACACACACACACACACACACACACACACACACACACACACACACACACACATTTCTTATATTTGTTACCTTCTTGAGACCTCTGAATAATGCCTACCTCTTTAGGACCACCCTTTCTAGATATATAAAGATGTGTATTTACAACATTAGTAATATATACATACTGTGCAAATATAAAAATGCTTGTTGTGAAAAATGAGTTGGAATTTCACAAGAAAAAGGTCACAATTTCACAAGAAGAACTCAGAATTCTGGCATTTTTATAACAAAAGTTGTAATTTTACTCAATGCAAGTCAACATTTTACAAGGAAGACTGAACATGTGTGCAATGTTATGATAAAAAGTTGGAATTTTACTCAACAGTCGCAATTTTGCAAGCAAAGCTTAACATTTTGGCAATTTTATTGATAGTCGTAATTTTACACGACAAAAGTCACAATTTTATCAGAAAACTTGGCGATATTGTGATCAAAGTCAGAATTTGATATGACAAATGTAACCATTTTGCATTAAAAAGTAATAATTTTACATAAAAAAGTAATCATTTTACTTTACTGAGAAATTGTTCCCAATTTTATTAGAAAAAAAGTCGACACATTGTGAGAAAAAGACTGCTTTTAGTTCATTTATTTTGGGGGGAATTTTTTGTTTGTAATTGGTTTTGAATTTTCATTATTTACTTTAAGTTATTACAGTATGTCTCTATATACATATTTATTTTAATTATTTTTAGCCAAAGGGGGCGCATTTCAATTTCTTACACACACTTGTTATTTCATATGTTGGCCAGAGGGGGGGCACTTTTAAAAGCGACACACAGTCAATTTGAAAAATCCCTCCTTTTTGGGACCACCCTCATTTTGATAGATGTCACCAGCAGGGGTGCAAATGAGACATTGTCTATTAGATGCAATGTTATTGGGACCATGATTTATGTCATCACTTGTTCACACCTCCTCATATGGAAGATACTTTTCCTTGTTGATGTCTCAAAAATGGTAGAAATACAAGAACACACACGTAATAGTTAGTGACTCGCAGTCTGCTCCACGCAGGAGAGAGCGTGGAAGAGAACGCCAACGTTGTGGTCCGTCTTCTCATCCGCCGGCCCGAGTGCTTTGGCCCGGCGCTCCGAGGAGAGGGCGGCAACGGTCTGCTGGCCGCCATGGAGGAAGCCATCAAAATCTCAGAGGACCCGGCCAGGGACGGACCCACCGTCAAGAAGGATAGACGCTTCATGTGGGTGTCACACTCCAGGCTGCGCCTCTTTTCTTACTCACATGTGGATCCTTGCCAGGTTTGGTGGCGAGGAGCAGCAGGAGGAGAACCGAGTGCACCTGGGGAACGCCATCATGTCCTTCTACTCGGCCCTCATCGACCTGCTGGGCCGCTGTGCACCTGAGATGCACGTGAGTGTCGCCCACGCCTCCTCTCACGCCTGCGGGGTGCAGAAAGTCCAATCTCAAACCTTCACGTCCACCAGCTGATCCAAGCGGGGAAGGGAGAAGCTCTGAGGATCCGAGCCATCCTGAGATCTCTGGTGCCCATCGAGGACCTGGTGGGGGTCATCAGCCTGCCCGTGCAGATCCCCGCCCACGGAAAAGGTGATGTGCAGAGTCTGGACGTGGCCAAAGACGTGTTTGACGTGTCCTCTCCATGTCGCAGACGGACAGATTGTGGAGCCCAAGATGTCCGCCAGCTTTGTTCCCGACCACAAGGCCTCCATGGTGCTCTTCCTGGACCGCGTGTACGGCATCGAGAACCAGGACTTCCTGCTGCACGTGCTGGAGGTCGGCTTTCTGCCCGACATGAGAGCTGCAGCTTCTCTGGACACTGTGAGTTGAAGCCAGGTTGTTATTGAGGGCCACATGGCAACTATGCTCAGAGGGCCACTTTAAATGATGTGGTGGACCACATTAAATTATGTTGTGGACCACATTAAATTATGTGGTGGACTGCATTAAATTATGTTATGGACCACATTAAATTATGTGGTGGACCGCATTAAATGATGTGGTGGACCACATTAAATGATGTGGATGTGGTGGACCACATTAAATGATGTGGTGGACCGCATTAAATTATGTTGCGGACCACATTAAATGATGTGGCGGACCAGTTAAATGATGTGGAGGACCAGTTAAATTATATGGTGGACCACATTAAATGATGTGGTGGACCACATTAAATGACATGGTGGACCAGTTAAATGATGTGGTGGACCATATTAAATGATGTGGTGGACCAGTTAAATGATGTGGTGGATCATATTAAATGATGTGGTGGACCAGTTAAATGATGTAGTGGACCGCATTAAATGATGTGGTGGACCGCATTAAATTATGTTGCGAACCACATTAAATTATGTTGCGGACCAGTTAAATGATGTAAATTATGTTGCGAACCACATTAAATTATGTTGCGGACCAGTTAAATGATGTGGAGGACCAGTTAAATGATGTGGTGGACCACATTAAATGATGTGGTGGACCACATTAAATGACATGGTGGACCAGTTAAATGATGTGGTGGACCATATTAAATGATGTGGTGGACCATATTAAATGATGTGGTGGACCACATTAAATGATGTGGTGGACCAGTTAAATGATGTGGTGGACCACATTAAATTATGTGGTGGACCGCATTAAATTATGTTGCGGACCACATTAAATGATGTGGCGGACCAGTTAAATGATGTGGAGGACCAGTTAAATGATATGGTGGACCACGTTAAATGACATGGTGGACCAGTTAAATGATATGGTGGACCAGTTAAATGATGTGGTGGACCATATTAAATGATGTGGTGGACCAGTTAAATGATGTAGTGGACCACATTAAATGATGTGGTGGACCGCATTAAATTATGTGGTGGACCGCGTTAAATTATGTGGTGGACCGCGTTAAATTATGTGGTGGACCGCATTAAATTATGTTGCGGACCACATTAAATGATGTGGTGGACCAGTTAAATGATGTGGTGGACCAGTTAAATGATGTGGCGGACCACATTAAATGATGTGGCGGACCACATTAAATGATGTGGTGGACCATATTAAATGATGTGGTGGACCAGTTAAATGATGTAGTGGACCACGTTAAATTATGTGGTGGACCGCGTTAAATTATGTGGTGGACCGCATTAAATTATGTTGCGGACCACATTAAATGATGTGGTGGACCAGTTAAATGACGTGGAGGACCAGTTAAATGATATGGTGGACCACATTAAATGATGTGGTGGACGACATTAAATGACATGGTGGAGCAGTTAAATGATGTGGTGGACCATATTAAATGATGTGGTGGACCAGTTAAATGATGTGGTGGACCACATTAAATGATGTGGTGGACCAGTTAAATTATGTGGTGGACCACATTAAATGATGTGGTGGACCAGTTAAATTATGTGGTGGACCACATTAAATGATGTGGTGGACCAGTTAAATGATGTGGTGGACCAGTTAAATGATGTGGCGGACCAGTTAAATGATGTGGCGGACCACATTAAATGATGTTGTGGACCAGAGTCAGTGTGAGGCAGCCATGACTGCCAGGTGAAAACCACTTTATACTTGTCCTTCCAAGTCCTTGATGGGCACACCACATAATAATGGCTGACACACTCTCTGCGTCCAGGTGGCGTTCAGCACCACTGAAATGGCGCTTGCACTCAACCGCTACCTGTGCTCGGCGGTGCTGCCTCTGCTCACCAAGTGCGCCCCCTTGTTCGCCGGCACCGACCACCGCGCCATCATGATCGACTCCATGCTGCACACCATCTACCGCCTGTCCCGGGGCCGGGCCCTCACCAAGGCCCAGCGGGACGTCATCGAGGAGTGCCTCATGTCGCTCTGCAAGTCAGTGTCGGCCCCGCCCGTGTTCTCGCACGTGACACCTCTCGCTCACGCCGTGTCGCCCGCAGGTACCTGCGCCCCTCCATGCTGCAGCACCTGCTCAGAAGGCTGGTGTTCGACGTGCCCATCCTCAACGAATATGCCAAGATGCCCCTCAAGGTGTGGCCGCACTTTTGACACGCTTGGTTGACAGGAAGTAAATTGTTGTTCCTCAGCTGCTGACCAACCACTACGAGCGCTGCTGGAAGTACTACTGCCTGCCCAACGGCTGGGCCAACTTTGGCGTCACCTCGGAGGAGGAGCTCCATCTTTCTCGGAAACTCTTCTGGGGAATCTTTGAGTCTTTGGCGCACAAGGTGGTGGCCGACCTTCCTCACCCGCTGCCTGCCTACTATCATCTTCGCTGACCTCCCCCGTCTTCTTCAACTCTAGAAATTCGAGGCGGAACTCTTCAAGATCGCCATGCCGTGCCTGTGCGCCATAGCAGGCGCCATCCCGCCCGACTATGTGGACGCCACCTACTCCTCGCACACGGAGAAGAAGGCGTCGGTGGACGCTGAGGGCAACTTTGATCCCAAACCGGTGGAGACCACAAAGTGAGCTTTTTGTGTGATAGTCTTTTGTCCTGCTGGGTTCATGTTCATGTTCATGTTCATGTTCATGTCCTTGGTCCTCAGCACCATAATCCCTGAGAGGTTGGACATCTTCATCAACAAATATGCAGAGCACACGCACGACAAGTGGGCCTTTGAGAAGGTCAGTGCCTGTCCTTCCTTTTCTTTGTGCCGTCACATTTTCTGACTAGTCCCCCACCTTGTGAAAATCTCCCCAAACATGTCCCATATTTCATTTTAATATGTATCTATTCATTTGATAGATCAAGTGCTGAGAAACAGACACTTCCCCCCACCCTCAAAAAAAGTAAAAAGTTTATTTAAAAAAAAAAGGAAATAAAAAAAATAAAAATAATAGGAATAAGCGGTAGAAAATGGATGGATGGCTGGATGGATAATGTAATAAAGAAAAAAAAAACAATGTAAAAAAAGAAATGTAATAAAGAGGAGGAAAAAACTAACAAAAAAAAACCCTTTCTGCCCCCTCCCGGTCCTACATTTCAGTCACAATCACAGTGGGTGGAAATTAAAAAAGATAATAATAATAATAATGTCATACTGGGAAAGAAATGTAAAAAAATTGGGTGGGAAAAAAAACAAAAACAATAATAATGATAATGTAAAAAAACCTAAAAATAATATTATATATATTTTTTAAAAAGGTAATAAAGAGAGAAAAAACAAAAACAAAAAAATACCCTTTCTGCCTTCTCCCGGTCCTACATTTCAGTCACAATCACAATGGGTGGAGAAAAAAAAAAAATTACATTAATAGTGATAAGGTAATAAAGGAAAAACAAAAAAAACAATATTAAAATAAATAAATAAAAATATCCAAAAAGAGGAAAAAATGAATAAGATACTCTTTCCGCCCCCTCCCGGTCCTACATTTCGGTCACAATCACAGTGGGTGGAAAAAAAATAAAATGATAATGTAATAAAGACAAAAAAAAGAAAGACATGCAATAAAGACAAAAAAAACAAAAACAAAAACCTTTCCGCACCCTGCCAGTCCTACATTTCAGTCACAATCAAGGTGGGTGGAAATAAACAAAATAATGATAATGTAATAAAGGAAACAAAAAAACCAACAACAAAAATACAAATATATATATATATATATATATATATATATATATATATATATATATATATATATATATATGCATTTAATAAAGAGGGAAAAAAAAAAAAAAAAGGAAAAAAAAAACCTTTCCGCCCCCTCCCGGTCCTACGTTTCAGTCACAATCACAGTGGGTGGAAATAAAAATAAATAAAAACTATATAAAAAAAAATTTAAACATGTAATAAAGACAAAAAAAAATAAATTCCGCCCCCTCCCAGTCTTACATTTAAGTCGCAATCACAGTGGGTGGAAATGTAAAAAAAAAATAATAATAATAATGATAATGTAATAAGAAGAAAAAAAACTATATTAAAATAAATAAAAAAATGTAATAAAGACAAAAAAAAAACGTTCCGCACCCTCCCAGTCTTACATTTCAGTCGCAATCACAGTGGGTGGAAATGTAAAAAAATAAAATAAAATAATAATAATGTAATAAATAAGGAGAACATTTTAAACAATTTGTGGCGGACAACATTAAATAATGTGACAGGCAACATAAAATAATGTGGCGGACCAGACAAAATGACATAGCGGAACCTATAAAAAGATGTGGCGGGCCACATAAAATTTGTGGTGTTCCAGATAAAATGAAGTGGTGGGCAGGATAAAATTTGTGGTGGACAACATAAAATAATGTAGCGGGCCCCTTTAAATGACCTGGCAGGCCACAGGAAATGACAAGGCGGGCAACTTAAATGATATGGCGGGCCACAGTAAATGATATGGCGGGCCACAGTAAATGATATGGCAGGCCACAGTAAATGATATGGCAGGCCACTGGACATGACAAGGCGGGCCAATGGAGATGACAAGGTGGGCCACGTTAAATGACGAGGCGGGCCACATTAAATGACGAGGCGGGCCACAATAAAATGACGAGGCGGGCCACGGTAAATGACATGGTGGGCAACATTAAATGATATGGCGGGCCACAGTAAATTATATGGGGGGCAACATTAAATGACATGGCGGGCCACAGTAAATGACATCATGGCGGGCCACAGTAAATGATATGGCGGGCCACGGTAAATTATATGGCGGGCCACAGTAAATTATATGGCGGGCAACATTAAATGACAAGGCGGGCCACTGAAAATGACTAGGCGGGCCACTGGAAATGACAAGGTGGGCCACAGTAAATGATATTGAGGGCAACATTAAATGACATGGCGGGCCACAGTAAATGATATGGAGGGCCACAGTAAATGATATGGCGGGCCACATTAAATTATATGGCGGGCAACATTAAATGACATGGCGGGCAACATTAAATGACAAGGCGGGCCACATTAAATGACAAGGCGGGCCAATGGAAAAGATAAGGCGGGCCACATTACATGGCGGCCCAAATCTGGCCCCCGGCCTTGAGTTTGACACGTGCTGTAAAATATGCTTATAAAAATGTGTTAGTTGTTTGTGGGGAGCATTATGGGATGGGAAGGCCAACATTGCTGACATGAGTGTGTTGACAGATCCAGAACAACTGGACCTATGGAGAGGTGCTGGACGAGAACGGCAAGACTCACCCCATGCTGCGGCCGTACAAAACCTTCTCTGAGAAGGTAACACCTGCTGTCTTCACTTCTCCTTCATTTGGCCAACGTCTTCCCTGGTGGCTGTGCTTCTCAGGACAAGGAGATCTACCGTTGGCCCATAAAAGAGTCCATCAAAGCCATGCTGGCTTGGGAGTGGACCTTGGAGAAAGCCCGTGATGGTGAGGGAGAGGTGGAGAAGAAGGCGGCCACACGCAAGATCTCCCAGACTGCCCAGGTATGTCCTTCATGGCAGCATGCTGGCCAGTTCTCCATGTCAGGATGTCTGCGTGCAGGCCACCTACGACCCCAGCCATGGTTACAGCCCCCAGCCCATAGACATCACAGGGATGGCTCTGTCCAGAGAGCTGCAGGTGGGTCTCACACACCTCACCTCGGAGTCCTCCCGAGCTTCACCGCCTGCTTCCTTTTGTGCAGTCCATGGCCGAGCAGCTGGCCGAGAACTACCACAACACTTGGGGCCGCAAGAAGAAGTTGGAGCTTCAGTCAAAAGGTGAGAGAGTCCGTCTGTCGAGCAATGACCTTTTGAAAACCTCAAGTGTGGTTTCAGGCGGCGGCACCCATCCTTTGCTCGTTCCTTACGACACGCTGACTGCTAAGGAGAAGGCCAGGGACCGAGAAAAAGCTCAGGACCTCCTCAAGTTCCTCCAGCTCAACGGATACGCCGTGACCAGGTCAGACAGTTGTTTTAGTCCAAAGTCCAGGTTGTCCAGTTCTCACTGCCTTGTCTCTCTCTGCGTGCTCAGAGGCATGAAGGACATGGAGCAGGACATCTCCTCCATTGAGAAGCGCTTTGCTTACGGCTTCCTCCAGAAGCTCCTCAAGTGGATGGACATCGCCCAGGAGTTCATTGCTCATCTCGGTGGGTTGGGGAGACGCCAGTCTTGATTCAGTGCGTTTTATTTAATCATTCACAATCTTTACGCACAGTTTTTTCTATTACTATGCATTCTAACTCGTAGATAAACACTAGCAAAAGTCAGCTAACGAGAGTCGCTCCATTTCGCCTCTAAAGTGCTTCAAAAACCTCAGTTTTATATACAAGTAATGTGGTAACATTCATAATAACATGTAATATTTACGTATTTTATATACACTCTAAGGACTATATGATGTAGTAACATTCATAATAACATGTAATATATACATGATGTAAGTATATATGTAATGTAGTAACATTCATAATAACATGTAATATATACATGATGTAAGTATACATGTAATGTAGTAACATTCATAATAACATGTAATATATACATGATGTAAGTATATATGTAATGTAGTAACATTCATAATAACATGTAATATATACATGATGTAAGTATATATGTAATGTAGTAACATTCATAATAACATGTAATATATACATGATGTAAGTATATATGTAATGTAGTAACATTCATAATAACATGTAATATATACATGATGTAAGTATATATGTAATGTAGTAACATTCATAATAACATGTAATATATACATGATGTAAGTATATATGTAATGTAGTAACATTTATGCAGTGCACACACACGGAGTACTTACAAGCAGATGCAGAGTGGAGACAGAAAAGGGAGAACGGACGCATTTTGGCCTAAAAAGTAAAGATAAAGGTGAAGTTATAACACTGAAACGCCCTCGGGAATAACTGCTTTTAGACATCGCTAGCTCGCTAGCGGCTAACGTCCATCTGCAGTCTGCAGTGTTTTAGCTACTTCTAAATCACTAATCCTCACCTCCATGGCGACAAATAAAGGGAGTTTCTTACAAGTAACATTATCACTGGAGGAAGAGGAATAGCTAAACATGCTTCACTACACACCATACGAGGATACAATAGCTCACTGCTTGCAACAAGCTAGCACTACTGAATGTAAACAAATGGCATGGGTGGATCTACACCTGACATCCACTGTAATGATACCAAGAACAGGAGCATATCTAGTCGATACTACTATGATTACATCGATATTTTTTAGCATCAAAAAATCTTTCATTCATATTATGTTTATAAAGTCAGTAAATACGTCCCTGGACACATGAGGACTTAGAATATGACCAATGTATGATCCTGTAACTACTTGGTATCGGATCGATACCTAAATGTGTGATGTCATCCAAAACTAATGTAAAGTATCAAACAAGAGAAGAATGAGTGATTATGACATTTTAACATAAGTGTAGATAGAACATGTTGAACCAGGAAGTAAGCAAATACTAACGGGAAATGAACAAGTAGATTAATAATAAATGTTTACAGTTAGTCCCTCATAATGTGTACAAAATAATAGGTGTATAAATGACACAATATGTTACTGCATACGTCAGCAGACTGATTAGGAGCCTTTGTTTGTTTACTTACTACTAAAAGACAAGTTGTCTAGTATTTTCACTATTTTATTCAAGAAAAAAACTTGCAATAATAAACATATGTTTAATGTACCCTAAGATTTTTTGTTAAAATAATGCCATTTTTTGTGGTCCCCTTTATTTAGAAAAGTATCGAAATACATTTTGGTACCGGTGCAGGACAACCCTAGTCTTATCCGGTCGGTAGTGCATTCTTCATGCATTCTTAACTCAGGCTTAAAGTGAAAATTGAGGCAAAATTAAACTGGTAACATGTGTAGAAATAACTTTCACCAACTCAGAGGCGATGCAGCAGCTCAATTTGTCAGTAGCAGCATTAGCTAGTTAGCTCTCTTTAATGAGGGCCGCTAAAAGTAGTTCCTCTGCAATAATATTCAGGTCACGACATGTAAATGGAGTATTGTTGGATGTTTTTAGAGGACTTAGTATAATAGTGTACTCCTGTTGCCTCTACTGTTAGCTGACTTTTGCTAGTGTTTATTTATGAGTTAGAATGCATAAAAAAAGACAAATATGTGTTAATTCTAGAGATGTCCGATAATGGCTTTTTTACCGATATCCGATATTCCGATATTGTCCAACTCTTAATTACCGATTCCGATATCAAGCGATACCGATATATACAATCGTGGAATAAACACATTATTATGCCCAATTTTGTTGTGATGCCCCGCTGGATGCATTAAACAATGTAACAAGGTTTTCCAAAATAAATCAACTCAAGTTATGGAAAAAAATGCCAACATGGCACTGCCATATTTATTATTGAAGTCACAAAGTGCATTATTTTTTTTAATATGCCTCAAAACAATAACAGTTAAATACTTTTTCATAACATGGTCACTCCTGCCTAGTTTCTCTTGTTATATTCTTATTTTACTGTTATATTTTTATTCTCTTTGTTGCTTTTTATTTTTATTCTTATTGTAATATTTTTCTAGTCTGTTTCCATTTATACCCCCATTATTTACTTTTTACTTTTTAAATTCGATCTCAATTCTGTACACTGCTGCTGGAATTTTAATTTTCCTGAGGGAAATCTCCTGAAGGAATCAATAAAGTACTATCTATCTATCTATCCAAACAGCAGCTTGGAATTTGGGACATGCTCTCCCTGAGAGAGACTATGAGGAGGTTGAGGTGGGCGGGGTTGAGGTTAAGGGGGGTAGGGGGTAGCGGGGGGTGTATATTGTAGCGTCCCGGAAGCGTTAGTGCTGCAAGGGGTTCTGGGTATTTTTTCTGTTGTGTTTATGTTGTTACGGTGCGGATGTTCTCCCGAAATGTGTTTGTCATTCTTGTTTGGTGTGGGTTCGCAGTGTGGTGCATATATTTGTAACAGTGTTAAAGTTGTTTATACGGCCACCCTCATTGTGACCTGTATGGCTGTTGAACAAGTATGTCTTGCATCAATTCGTAATGAGTAAAGCCGGTAGATATTATGTGACTGGGATGGCACGCACCTAAAGGAAGTGCCTTTAAGGTTTATTGTCTCTCTGTACCTCTCCCTATGTCCGTGTACACAGCGGCGTTTAAAAACGTCATACATTTTACTTTTAAAAACCGATACCGATAATAACGAAACCGATACCGATAATTTCCGATATTACATTTTAAAGCATTTATCGGACATCCCTGGTTATTTCACATAAAGATTGTGAATGATAGGCAAAAAAAAAAAAGTGCAGTTTCCCTTTAAGATGTCATCTTTCCTGACGTGATATCTTCAACAGAGGCCGTGGTCAGCAGTGGTCGAGTGGAGAAATCACCGCACGAACAGGAGATCAAATTCTTTGCCAAGGTGGGAGACTTCATATTCCACACCCTCATGTAACAAGCTTGCGTACGCAGAGAAACCTGCCGTACCACCTATTTCACGGCAAATATGAGCTGCGTCAAGACTTGAAGTTGACGTGGAACTGTGCGCTGCTACGTTTCTACAGGATGTGGAAACTTTAGCAACACACACGAGTGATGCTGCGTGACAGTTCACGTAGACAAGGGCCTACTTTTACTCCTCGCACTGATTGATGTGTCAAATCCAACTTTATTTATATGCCACTTTACATACACAGGCAAGTAACAAACACAAAGTGCTGTACAAAATATATATATATATACAAACCCCAAAAGCAGTGAAGTTGTCACGTTGTGTAAATGGTAAATAAAAACAGAATGCAATAATTTGCAAATCCTTTTCAACTTATATTCAATTGAATGGACTGCAAAGACAAGATATTTCATGTTCGAACCGGAAAACTTTGTTGTTCTTTGCAAATATGAGCTCATTTGGAATTTGATGCCTGCAACATGTTTCAAGAAAGCTGGCACAAGTGGCAAAAAAGACTGAGAAAGTTGAGGAATACTCATCAAACACTTATTTGGAACATCCCACAGGTGAACAGGCAAATTGGGAACAGGTGGGTGCCATGATTGGGTATAAAAGTAGATTCCATGAAATGCTCAGTCATTCACAAACAAGGATGGGGCGAGGGTCACCACTTTGTCAACAAATGCGTGAGCAAATTGTTTAAGAACAACATTTCTCAACCAGCTATTGCAAGGAATTTAGGGATTTCACCTTCTACGCTCCTTAATATCCTCAAAAGGTTCAGAGAATCTGGAGAAATCACTGCACGTAAGCTGCAATGCCCATGAACTTCGACCCCTCAGGCGGTACTGCATCATATATGTATGTACGTATGTATATATGTACAGGTATGTATGTATGTATGTATATATATATATATATATATATATGTATATATGTATATGTATGTATGAATATATGTATGTATATATATGTATATATATATATGTATGTATATATATATGTATATATGAATATCTTTGTGTGTGTGTGTATATGTATGTATGTATATATATATATATGTATATATATATATATATATATATGTATATATATATATATATATATATATATATATATATATGTATGTATATATATATATATATATGTATATATATATATATATATATATGTATGTATATATATATATATACATATATATATATATATATATGTATATATATATATATATATATATATGTATATATACATATACACAACACAAATAAATCAATGAATGGGAAAACACTGCAGTTCATAGTTTGTCGATAGATTTGACAGTAAGAAGAATAAATGAAAGAGTAAGAGTGGACAGAAACATTGTGGAGTTCTGTGCAAAATGAGTAGAAATATATTTACTATAAAGAATAAAGAGTGTGCAGTTTTTCATCTTCCTGTATTTTGAATGTTTCCAGATTCTCTTGCCGCTTGTGAACCAGTACTTCAAGAACCACTGTCTCTACTTCCTGTCCACTCCTGCTAAAGTCCTGGGCAGTGGAGGACATTCTTCCAACAAGGAGAAGGAAATGATCGCCAGGTACCATCCTGCAACACACTTATTGTTCCACAAAGGTAACTTTATGTTACTTCCTGTTGGACTTGTTTCACATGACATCACAGTAAGACATGCCCTCCCAAATAGGGTTAAACAGTTATTTTTGCTTGAAATGAGCAAAGAAATCTGCCATGGTAAAATTTATTGAAAAAAGAAAATACATTTCAGCTTTAGAAACTTAAAAGTGATTTTGAAACGTATTATTAGCTACACTTACAAGTATTGTGAAGTTTTGTGCCCTATAACAAACTTCTGAAGCTCAAAAGTAGTATTTTTTCCTCGGAAGATGTATTGCTTGTATTCAGTCACGTGACTTTTTTTCCGAAAGTGAAAGCAGTGGTGGTCAAACAAGCCAAGATTGCTGTTGTACAGCAAGCAGCGTGCAAACTATCTGCGTACGCAAGAGGCTTAGATCTTCCTGCAGAGAGCAGATAGGAGCTAAAAATCCAACTATGCAATGGAATATACTTTATATACTATATACTTGATCAAAAATAGATTTGTAGAGTGATAAACTTGCATCATTTTTGCTCGGGTAAGGTTGCATTCCATGATTTAACTTTGCGTCTACCATTTCTCAGTTCAACATGTTAATACTTCAACATTTTTAGACCGATTTGAAAAATTCCAACACCAACCATTTCAACTCATTCAGACCATTCGCGTTTTTTTTTAGCAATTTCTAAAAACTTCCTGCTTTTTCCAAAATTCCATAATACAATTTTCAATTAAAAACTGTGACTACTTCAACGTTTCTTCACCAATTTAAACGATTCCAACGCCAACCATTTCAGCTCATGCTCCTAATATTATTTTTTTTCAAATCTCGCTTTTCCCCAAATTCCCAAATTTCCAGGAAGTTCCCATTGAAAAGAATGGGACATTTTTCCAAGTTGCACAATTCCCACATTTTTGAACCTATTCAAACCATTCCAACAAGACATTCCACTCTTCCAACTAACACATTCCCAAGTTTCAAACTGAATTCCGGTTTTCCTGGAAATTCGAACTCTTCAACATTCAAACTATTCCAACATTCAAACTATTCCAACATTTATACTACCTTCTGTCAGCATTTCACTTCAACTTCAGCATTGGAGCTGAAGGAATTGCGTCATCTAGTTCAATTTGTGTTCCACATTTCCTAAGCCCCTTTATGATTAGCAAGGTTATTTTTGTCTTTGTGCAGAAAGTCAAAAGATGCTGTTGTACAAAATATATAATACATTGTAGGGGTGTAACGATTGATTGATACATCAATAGATCAATTTATATTCCTAAATTTCAAGTATATCTATCTTGGCTGTGTCGGAAGATAGATATCCATCCAGGGTCGTTTTAAAAGGGACTTGATTCATTTTTATCGATACTAGAAAAAGGAAAACATTGGATTTAAGAACGACACACTTTATATGAAGTTTAGTACTTTTAATGATAAGGACGTTAAACATGAAGTCTGTCTACCCGTCTGTGGGTTACCCGTCCAACTTGACCACCACGCATGTTTCATGACCGGACGTGACGTCATGTCAATCCAAGCAGAACAATTGAGGGGATTGTACGAATTTTGTGCAGATATTTGGACTAGAATGAGAAATATACACTTGGAGAGTCAAAAAGTGTGTGATGGATTTGTCCTCTCCCTCCTAACGTTGCCGTCATGTCACCTCAAACATCCTTCCTTCCCTGGTTCTCCTCCTCATCCTCTTCCTCTCCTCCTCACTTTCTCCCCTGTCAGCATCTTCTGTAAGATGGCTGCTTTGGTGAGACACAGAGTTTCCCTTTTTGGTAAGCAACCTGCACGCTCCTCCTCTTTCACGCTTGACTTCACCTCTCCTTCTTACAATCACGGGCGGCCATGTTTGCCGCTAACAAACGGGTGACCTTTTTTTTTCCAGCCTGACTTACAAAACCCAAAACCAGTCAAGTTGTCACATTGTGTAAATGGTAAATAAAAAGAGAATACAATGATTTGCAAATCATTTTCAACTTATATTCAATTGAATAGACTGCAAAGACAAGATATTTAACGTTCCAAATGAGAAACTTCTTTTTTTTTGTTGCAAATAATCATTAACTTAGAATTTATTGGCAGCAACACATTGCAAAAAAGTTGTCACAACGGCATTTTTACCACTGTGTTACATGGCCTTTCCTTTTAACAAAACTCAGTAAACGTTTGGGAACTGAGGATACACATTTTTGAAGTGGAATTCTTTCCCATTCTTGCTTGATGTACAGCTTAAGTTGTTCAACAGTCCGGGGGTCTCCCTTCTGCTATTTTAGGCTTCACAATGTGCCACATATTTTCAATGGGAGACAGGTCTGGACTACAGGCAGGCCAGTCTAGTACCCGCACTCTTTTACTATGAAGCCAAGTTGATGTAACACGTGGCTTGGCATTGTCTTGCTGAAATAACCAGGGGCGTCCATGAAAAAGACGTTGCTTCAATGGCAACATATATTGCTCCAAAACCTGTATGTACCTTTCAGCATTAATGGTACCTTCACAGATGTGTAAGTTACCCATGTCTTGAGCACTAATACACCCCCATACCATCACAGATGCTGCCTTTTACACTTTGCACCTAGAACAGTCTGGATGGTTCTTTTCCTCTTTGGTCCGGAGGACACGACGTCTACAGTTTCCAAAAACAATTTGAAATGTGGACTCGTCAGACCACAGAACACTTTTCCACTTTGCATCAGTCCATCTTAGATGAGCTCGGGCCCAGTGAAGCCGGCGGCGTTTCTGGGTGTTGTTGATAAATGGCTTTTGCTTTGCATAGGAGAGTTTTAACTTGCACTTACAGATGTAGCGACCAACTGTAGTTACTGACAGTGGTTTTCTGAAGTGTTCCTGAGCCTATGTGGTGATATGGACCGGACTCTCACAATATTATGCTAGATCCACTCGATGTCCATTGCACTGCGGTCCCCCCAAGGTTTCTCATTGTCATCCCATTGGGTTGAGTTTTTTCTTGCCCTGATGTGGGATCTGAGCCGAGGATGTCGTTGTGGCTTGTGCAGCACTTTGGGCTATATAAGTAAACATTGACTGATTGATCGATTGATATCCTTTACACACTGGTGTTGGTTTTTGATGCAGTACCACCTCAGGGATCAAAGGTCAAGGACATTGCGGCTGACGTGCAATGATTTCTCCAGATTCTCTGAACCTTTTGATGATATTATGGACCGTAGATGGTGAAATCCCTAAATTCCTTGCAATAGCTGGTTGAGAAATGTTGTTCTTAAACACGCATTTGTTGACAAAGTGGTGACCCTCGCCCCATCCTTGTTTGTGAATGACTGAGCATTTCATGGAAGTTGCTTTTATACCCAATCATGGCACCCACCTGTTCCCAATTAGCCTGTTCACCTGTGGGATGTTCCAAATAAGTCTTTGATGAGCATTCCTCAACTTTCTCACTCTTTTTTGCCACTTGTGCCATATTTTTTTAAACATGTTGCAGGCGTCAAATTCCAAATGAGCTAATATTTGCAAAAAATAACAAAGTTTTCCAGTGTGAACGTTAAGTATCTTGTCTTTGCAGTCTATTCAATTGAATATACGTTGAAAAGGATTTGCAAATCATTGTATTCTCTTTTTATTTACCATTTACACAACGTGACAACTTCACTGCTTTTGGCTTTTGCACATGAGACCGTGTGCTTTGCTCCATGGCTGTCATGTGACGTGTGGGTGTGAGCGCTCCGGTTTGTTGTGTCGTGTTTGGCAATGATGCGTTCAGGGACAAGAGACAAGATAGTACGCTACAATGTTTGGAGTGTTTTCAATTCTAATGCCGTCCACACACGTGTTTTTGACCTCGATTTACGAACTTAAGATGGGTTCTCAAACAAACTTTGAATAGTCCATAAAAAGCAAATTCAAATCCACTTTATTCATATAGCACAATTAAGTGCAAAAAATATGACAACATTTGTGAAGCTGTATTTTCATGTTTTTCAGCTGTGGTCCCCATAGGTCACAGCGGTACTCAGTTGTAATACACTTTTCCACCACTTGTGGCAGTAATGACAATATCAAACACACAGAAGAAGTCTGGCGCTAATGTCATAGAGAAATTTTTTAAGTGCAAAAAATATGACTACATTTGTGAAGCTGTATTTTAATTTTCACTTTAATATCGTTGACAGTTTAGTTAAGAAACATATTTATTATTAATTTAGTTGATTTATTTTAGTTCAACATAATACATATTGTATGTAACTGTATTTGTTCTAATCAGCCTGACCTAAGCCTAAGGTTTATTTGTTAAACTAACATAACAAGTTGGTGGTTTTTGCTGACAATGCAAATATTTTTCTTCTTGGAAGTAATAACAAAATAGATTATTCAATTAATATGTTGGTTTGATTAAAAATAAATTCTCGCTGAACTTGATCAAAACTACAGAGGTTAATTTGTGTCTATTTTACGAAAGTTTTTCTTTTTTACGCTGAATTTATATAACTGAATTTTTTTGCGTTTGAATTTTAATTATGCTGACAATTTCATTGAAAAAAAGTCAGTGTTTTAAAATTGTTATACACTGAACTTTTTTACAATTAATTTTTATAAACTTATTTTTTTTACTCTGAACTCTTTTACACTGAATTTTTTTACACCAAATTTTTTTGCACTGAATTTTTATACTGAATTTTCGATGAACTTTTGATGTAAAAAAACAACAATCAGTTCACAAAATTAATTTAGATAAATTCTGTCAAAAAAAAGCTTTTGTAATAAATACACAAATTAACTGCCATACTTAACCAAATTCATGTTGTTCTGAAACCAGGAAGTACAAATAAATATAAAATTGGAAATTGATGTCAGAGAAATTGAAATATTTTTGGGTGTGCTATTAGATCACACGCTGTGCTGCAAACATCACATCAAATATCTGAGTAGTAAAAGAGCAAGAAGCATTAAAAAAGT